>NC_056033.1:20484208-20659841 GCF_004379255.2 Salvia splendens | reverse complement strand
CAGATTCCTTTCCTTTTTCTCTTAGAGAATGCATTTTCTAATTTGTAAGAAAATAGTACTACCTCCATCTTCGAAAGATAGTCACATTTTTCCATTTTGGTCTGGCAACCAAAATTAGTCTCTATCTATGACAAGTTTCTTTTTCTAATGACGTGGGTTTCATTTTCAACTAATTTTTCTTTTGATCTCTTTTACTTTACCAAATTTGCATTAAAACCTACCATGACTATTTTTTCTGGACGGAGGTAACATTCTTTTTGTTGTTGTGTAAGACAACATATTCCTAATACCAGCCTTCTGTAACTGGCTTGTTCTATCTTTACACACCTAACCATGATTAGGCATGTTTAAGGAGCTAGATTTAAAGTTCAAATTTAGATTATCAGTAAAACACTTTGGTGACTAAATATTGAGTCTCTTAGCGTTATAGTTCCTGGACATTTGGGCAGTCCTTTCTTGACAGTTCTTTCTTTTTCTTACTTTCAAGTATGTAAAAATGTTTTGGGAAGAATTATTACCATGGGGAAATGTCAATAGATATTCTCTTCTAATGTTTGTTGTGGATCATTCACATGTCTAACTCCAAGGTTGCAAAAAATTTGTTATACTTGAATCGGTAAACATTGATGTTAAATTGTTGAAGCATCATGACAAATGCAAAATAAACAAGCTTTTGTTGCTTCAATTATAGTGGTTTGGGTGAATATATATCTCGAATCTAACTGGGTAACTTAAATCATGTATAGGGTATAAAAGGTGGCCGTGCCAACATTTGTGTGAAGAGGATGGGGGATCTGGATGAGAAACCATTTATAAATCTCATGAAGATGAAATAGATGCAGAAAAAGCACAGGAACTTGTTTCCTTGTGGGAAGATCACCTTAGAGATTCAAGTTGGCATCCATATAAAGTAACACTGGAAGGAGGAAAGCCCAAGGTATGCTTTTTTAAGCAATGTTGCATCACTAGTTTGTGCTCTCCTTTTTTTACTGCTTGATGAGATCTATCAAGCCTGCACTTAAGTGGACAAGCTTTACATCTGGGTCATCGAGAAGTTTGAACTAAACGTATACTGTACAGATCTCAAAATCTTTTTTTGCATATTAGCAAGTGTAATTGATTGATTGATTATGATAAAAATCTCACTATATGCACACACACACATCTTAGCAGTATTTTGCTATTCTGTTTTCTCTTCGGAATTGTTAGAATAAAACATTATCGTGAACTCCAACTGAGGTGTGATGCTCCCCAAATGCTTAACTAAAGTAAAATTATGTATCCAATATAACAGATGCTTGTTTTATATTTTTTGTTATTCAAGAAAGCTGTCTTTTCCGTATCATTCTATGTATGACTCATTTTTTGCTCACTTGTTAGGAGGTACTTGATGAAAATGACGACAATCTGAAAGAGCTAAAAGATGAACTTGGTCTACAATGTAGTGACGAAGGCTTTGAATGAGTACAATCCAAGCGGTAGGTATCCAGTACCAGAGTTGTGGAATACCAGTGAACAGAGGAGGGCTATGCTCAAAGAGGGAATTGCACAGTTGATTAAACAATGGAAGCTCCACAAACCAAAACGCCGAAGGAATTGAAGGTTTTTTAGCTGCAATTTATTATTGATTTCCTTGCATGTTCTGGTTCTTAATTTTGTCCTCTGTATATTGCTATTGCAGGAAAATTGAAGTTCTTGTGTCTATGCTATACATATAGGATAATGCTTCCAAACTTGATGCCAAAAGTTATCGGTAATTCTAATTGACACTGTTCTTAACCAGAAGGTAAGGCTAATCTTTTGTTCTCTTTAATGCCAGACTTTTGTTTTCTTTGTCATCCATTGTGACATAACTTTGACCCATTGTAATTTGATAACCATTCAGTATATTCTGCCCAAATGGAACTATCCTTTGCTCCTCCTAACCGGATTACCCATATTTGCCAACTTTATCTTTGAACCAGTTGAATAAGTTTATAAACATGTATCTAAATTGTCACAAGAATGTCTTGGCGACCACATCCGCCGCAATCATGCCATGAAAATCAGTGATTGCCACTTGTTCCTCCCCGCAAACACGAGGGTCTTTCCCCTCATACCCCGGTCTGTTGAAGCTGGGATTTGGCAGTTGAGGGGTTGCCATCGATACTTGAGGTAGTTGGAATCGTACATTTGGCAGTTGAATTTGGGGTCGATGATAGGGATCCTGGTTAAGTGGTTAAGAGCCGGCCAAGATGTCGCAAGAGGTGGTGTTGGTGTGAAGAAGCATTGGGCTCATTGTGGTTGAGCTGAACCAGATGAGACTATAAGTAACGAAATTTAAAGTGGGATGAGGAGGCAAATGTACGACTTCCCACTGAGGAATACTGATTAGCTCCAGCTCACTCCTCTCTATTATCACAAGTTATTTGAATCATTTTTTTTTTATAAAAAACTTTATTTACTTTTATACTTTACTCTATTTTCTAATCTATTCTCTTCACGTGACTTTTAAGCATCATTTTTTTAAAAAGAAATACCTCAAATAATTTGGATTGGGTAGTAAAGAGGAAGAAAGAGAGAGGAATGTGTGTATTTCTGTAGCATTTATATTTATTATGTCTGAGATTGAATAGCATATGATTTAGATTCAAGTCATTGTTGTTTAAGAGCTATGTAAGCTTTGACTGGTCAACATTTTTAAACGGTTTCTTTTATGCACCGTCAAAATTGGATTCTATTAAAGGAAAACAAACATATCTTCCTTATTTATTCATTTAAAAATGTTGTTCAGTGTCGACTCGACTGAGGAAATAAACCAAAGAAAGCATGGTTTCAAAGAGGTTTAGGCATTTTCAAAGAGGTTTAGGCATCGTTTTAGGCATCGTTATTGCTCCGAGTAGGTTTCAATTTAATTTTAATTATATTTTTAATTAATACTTTACTTTCAAACTTTGTAACAAAAGAAGAAATTGTAATTTACTTTCAAATTTTGTCAAAGTCTCATATTGCAATGTCAATAAAGTGTCTAAAGTCTAAACATTATTTTAAAAATAAGATCTCTCAAAGTCAATAAAGTTTTATTGCTTAAGCATTACTACTATTTTAAAATAGGATAACTCCTCACTTAATATTGGAGATAAGTTTTTAAATTTTAGATTTTAAAGTTTAAGTATTTTAAAGTGCCTAAACAATTAGGTATTGCTTGTAAATAGAAAATATAATAATAATATAATAATAATAATAATAATAATAATAATAATAATAAAGTAGATGGAAAGTTAAAAACCATAAACAATTTTAATTTCAATTCGGTTAGTTCAGTTATAACCGATAACCGACCGGTTCTAACCGAGTCGGTTAATTAAGTAACTGAACTTGAGATCAGGTCAGTTTCGGTTAGTTTTTTGATAAAATTTTGGAGTCGGTTCGGTTATTAACCGAACCGACCGAATAACCACCCCTAGTTATAATATAGGCTTTGGACAGGTGACGAAATTTTGGCCAAAGTGATTAGAACCCAAAATAAGGTGTTCATTGATAAGGCTCATTCATGCATGGTTATGGGGTTAAATTCTATAATTCAGTGAACTAATAGGTGTGTGTAAGTTCAGATGCGTGAAAAATCTGTCAGACCTAGGAAATGCATACAAATTACCCGGGGCAGAGAAAAAGGAGCAAAAGTGAAACAAGGACCAGTTCTAAAAGATCCTATTTCAAGGGCAAAAGGGACAAATCATAAAAAAGAAGCCCTAGGGATCTGAGCCTCAACTATAAAAGGGGTAACTATCTTGAAGAGGATCATCATTCGACACCAGCTCCACATACTCCTTAAATGTAACGCCCGTACTTTTTATAATGCTTGGCGCGCATAAATCGAGGAACGCTCGAGGAATTTATATTTGGAACAACACCAAATATAAGTGGTTGTGTTGGACGATTTTAATCGTTGTGAAGATAAGATAATGAATTAATTAAAGTTTCCGTGAATTTTAATTATTGAGAAAGAGAAATGAGAATATAAAGTATATATATATATATATATATATAGGATTGTATTCAAATCCTTTTTCATATTTTCTTCTATTTCCTTCTTGATCTCAGCCCCACGATTTTGTCATCCGACGATTAGATTGATGTCACGTGTCATTTAATAATGCAGATTTTCAGTTAAATAATGCACACCGACTAATAATGCACCGTTTATAGTGTAATAATGCAGATTTTCAGTTGAATAATGCACACCGACTAATAATGCACCATTATAGTGTAATAATGCAGATCATCTGGACCGTTGATGAATGAGATCTAACGGTCCAGATTAAGAAGGAACTTAAATCTAAGGGGAGAAAAAGGAGTTTAACACTACCCTATATATATATATATAGGCTTCTCAAATTAAAATGAGAGTCTAAATGTTTATATAAATGGCTTTGGGCCATAACAATCAAAAGCCTAACAATTAAATAATATACAAATTGGGTTTGCAACTAAATAAGCCCAAAATCAATTAAATCAAATGGGAGCCCAATTCCCTTTCCAAAATGGGAGCAAGCCCAAGAGCCTTTCTCCTCCTTCTTCTCTTCATGGTCGACGGTTTCATCCAAGTGGAGACCCTCCATTTCCACCTTCTTCACCTTCCATTTCCCTCAATTAACTCTACAAAAATCAAGAGTCACCCAAGATTAAAACTTATTTATCTTTACCCTACTCTTCTAATTCAACACTTCAAGAAAGAAAAAAAAGGATTTTGAGAGAGAGATAACCGAGAGAGAGCCGAGAGAAGGGGCGGAAGAAAAAGTGGCTTCCATTTTGTTCCAACACCCAAGTTTACGTCGGAAGGTATAATTCTTCCCTTTTTTTTCTGAATCATGAACTTTAGCATTTGTTCATAACATTTGCATCGCATAAACCAAACAAGGAATTCAACAATTAAACTAATTAAAACTAATCGAACATCACCGTACTTATCGAATGCGAAAAGAACATAATTTGAGTACAAGAACTTAGCTTTCGGGACGTTTCGGGGCTGTTCGGGGCTGCACGGTGTCGGTTCGGGGCGGCGGTGACAGCAGGGGGTGGTTGCTCCGGCAGCTGGACCTCTCTGCGACAGCAGCGGTTTTTGTCCGGCGACTCTAGTGAGCGACGGCCACCAACAGCAGCGCCTCCCGGCGAACAGCAGGGATGGCGACTCCGGCGAGCAGCAGCAGCGGCCGGCGACCGCACGGGAGCAGGCAGCGACAGCGTGGCGACGGCTGGGACCTCCTCACTCCGACGGCGGTTGACGTCGTGAAGAAGGAGAACGCGATGGAGAGGCGACGAGATTTGAGAGGGAGCTTCTGTTTTCTTTTCCTTTCGTCGACTGCATTTTCATCGAGAGTTAGAGAAGAAGAGGAAGAAAAGAGAAAGAAGAAGGAGGAAGAGAGAGAGAGGCGTGGGGGTATGGTGGGAAAGAAGAAGAAGTTTGGGCCACTTTTGTTTTAAAAAAAAGATTTGGGCCTTATAACTTAATTGGAGTTAGTTTCAAAGTTGGGCCCTCTTTTATTTTATTCTATGGGGCTTATTATATTAAGTGGAAGTATAAAGGTGAGGGCCCAATTAATTAAGTCTTGGGTCGATAATTATTTGTGACGAATTATTTAATTAGTTCCGAAATATTTTGAGGCATGAATAATTATATCTCAAGTCCGAGATAAAATAATTTCGAAGAGAAATAGTTGCGATAATTTAATTATGCGCTTAAATAAATTTTAAGAAATTTATTTTCGACGTCATGGAAAATACGAGGAGCCAACGGAGAAAAGAACGAGCGTAAGCGGCCGGCCGGCGTCGCAAGCAACGCCTTAGGCGGCCGCCGAATAATCGAAAATGCACGAAAACCGAGAAAATGAATTACAAGATTTTAATTAGAGTGCATGCATTCTAAAATGTCTTCGTTACCGAGATTGATGAGTACTTTATGTATTTTCCGAAAAGGTGGTTCGCACGCCCGCTAAAGTCGGAACGAGAAGCTACTTAAGGAAAACTCTAAGCTATTGAGGTGGGCTCTATTACTTAAACTCTTTTATTTGCAATGATATGTTTATGGAGAGATAAGGGTGGTTTGAGTGTTATGTTATGCCGTATTTTATGTTTTGAATTGCCTATCTGATTGTCTACTAGGATAATGTCCTACTAGACTTTGATGGTTAACGAATTCGGGTCTGACTAGGGAGTGAGTCCCTACTCAGACTAGTGCACTGATGGGGAGCGTGAGCCATCCTTTGTGGTCGGCCGGTCCAAGGATCGAGTTTGTGGCCACATTCTCGTTTCACATGATTGTTCAGATATGGTACATGATGGAGGATGACGATGATGTTTGCCTGCGCAGGCACTATTTTATTTAAGGAATGATTTAGTGTTTCTCGGCCTTTTTAAAGTAAAACCCGAGTTTCACTCAACAATGGCTTGACATAACCTTAATGAAAAAAAAAATGTATTTTGGGCATGAGTTCACTGAGTGCATCAAGTACTCAGCCCCTGCATATGTTTTCCCTATGTGCAGGTTGAGCGGTGGACGGGAGACGGAGGATGTTGAGCATTGGACCGAGACCATATTCAATAACATTCCGGTTGCTATTGTGTCTTCATACATAGTAGTAGCTAACTCTCAAATGCTTCCGCTACGTCAAGTTTAGAACTCTGATGTTATCTTTATTCTGTTGGACTATTTTTCCTACGAACTTTGTTGCTTCGTTATTTCAGACTATAATTTGGTAATAAAGTTCATCTTTTGATCTACATATCGTACCCCTTGATTGTTTTCCCCTTTCCTTCCCCGCTTCTTAATTCCCCCACTAGTCGCGATCCACCGTGCTTTCTATCCTTAGGAAGTGCGGTCGTGACAGTTTCACTTTAGTTAGCTCATTTCACACATACACTTGGCATCAATAGGGTAACTCTGGGCAAACTTAGTGGTTCAGGGTAGTTTCTGTGGTGTAACACCGTCCTCACGAGGGTGAGATACAATTGTTTTTGCTTTTCTGTTATTTTGCCTCGCCGTGAACTTCCTTCCCAGAAGCTCGGTGACTGATATTTCCATTTGAACCTTATTTCAGTGACTATGGAAGTTTATATTTTCTGTTTTACTTTGGTCTTGATGCATTGATGTTGGATTTTACTGATTTGGACGCTTTTCGCATTTGGTTGTTGAATCGGAGTTGGTTTGTGGTTGAATTGTTTGAATCGAAGTTGATGGAGATGGATCTGAATGTGGTTGAGTTTGATGAGGTTGATCTGGAGTGGAATTGTGATTGGGAGTTGTGGATTTGATACGTATTGGTGTGGATCTGCATGGTTATGGATATTTTTACTGTTGCTTCCGATTTACTCGACCTGGTAGCTTAGATATGATAGTTTTCTTCTTAATCGTAATGTCTGAGATCCGATCTGAATTTGCTCTATTTTTGACGCTCTGTTTCATTCATGTTCATGTTAACTTGCTAAAGAAGATGAAGATTACTGGTAGTTAGATTCAGATCCGTTTGTTATTTGCTTTTGCAGCTTTATCTGTCGTAGTAGCTTAATCGAGAAACCTGTCCCACTGCTTTTTCATGTTCTTTGTCTAACCGTTTTAGGAAACCTTTTACTTGACCTGGTAGTTTGAAAAACCCTTCCGTAGTTAATTTCAAGTCTCGAATCATGAATGCATTTGTGTTCCCCTGTTCTTAGGTCTAGTACTTGAGTGCTTTTAATTTTCTTGACCCAGTAGTTTAAAATTCTCGACCTACTTGTGTGGCAGCAGCCAACCCTCCCAAAACCCTTTAAATGCTTGCTAACACATCCGTCCTCGAGGGATCAATCCTTTACTTCTCTATACTAGCCAATAGTATAGTGGGTTGAGGTTTTTGAAGCAGAAAAAGTGTCTCCAACGACCGAATTCTGACAGATTCATGATCTCCTAAACCCTGTGATCTTGCGAATCCTCTGGACCTATTGGATTGAGATATATCATTTGCACACACTCTTTTTTCAGCTACTTCAAATGGCGCTGTTGCCAGAGATGGATGGCGTTATTTATGTTTGTGTTTAGAGTGGTTTGGTGTATATAGTTTTGATTTGTTGCTTTTCCCTTTTGTTTTCAGTTTATGAGCAGAGGCTCAAAGTTCGGGAGCTGGAATTATACGCCCAATTGGAGAGTCTCTCAGTTCAGCTGGCAACCTAAGGAAGTACTTGCCCCGGTCACCACTAGATCAGGGTTCACAACAGCTGACCCCCTCCAGTTGAGTTCAGGAAGTGAAGAGGACCCGACCTCGCCAATCAAGAAAGAACCATAGTCAAATTTAGAAACAGAGGAAGAAAATACAAGGGATATGGCAGACACAATTGATAACGATCTGGAGATTGGCTCGCTCAATGCTCATTTGGATGGCCTAACAACCGAATGGTCGAAGCAGAGGTCTACAACATCTTCTATGAAGGGGTGGATCCAGAGTCCAAGGATTTGATGAACTCCTCGAGCGGGGAGAATTTCACCAAGAAGCGTGTGAGCGAAACCAGAGAGATTCTAGGAAGACTGATTGATGCAAAGAAGGCGTATGATCAGCCACGTGCCATTCTTAGAAGAGGATCAGCTAATTCAATCATAGAGCAAGGCGACGAGAAGGTGGAGGCCCGAATTGACAGATTAGACAAGGCACTCTTGAGTGCTATATAGAAAAGTAATCAACCTGCCCCACCCGAAGAGGCGAAAGTGCCAGGTCCTGAGAAATTGCAACCTCAACCATACTATGGTCTACCAGGGAAAGGAGATTTCCAAGCCCAGGAAAATTCAATAGGAAGTTGGAATCTGGATGGAAGCTGGAACTCAGGAAAACAGAGGGATGCCCCATGGAGGGATCACCCTAACTTTAGATGGACTGAAGGTAACCTGAATCCACCACCCCAGCAGCAGAATACCAACTATTCGAATCCACCGGAACATCAATCCAACTGGTCTGGAAGGAATCAGGAAGGACAGATCAATTGGGGCAACCGGAATCAGTGTAACCAGTCCAACTGGGCGAACAAGAATCAGAACAATCCAACGAATTCCTATGTGCCACCCCATCAGAGGAATTACCAAGGCAATAACTCAAACCCTCAACCCAATTACCATGGGAATCAAGGGTCAGGTAATCAGTACAACAACAATCAGGGGCCTCAAGGGAATTTCAATTCAAATCAATGACACGGACCTAGCCACCATCAAGGACCGAGTGCCAGTCAGTCGAGCTCCAGACAACCGAAGAGCCTCGATGAGATGGTAAATGATTTGGTCAGTTCGCAGCAACACCTTCAGAATAATATGCAGTCCAACAATGATGTGGTACATAAGCTTCAAGACGCTCAGGTGGAACACAAGGCAGCCATGGACATGCTGGCGAAACAATTATCCTAGATCGCCACCTCCCTGAGTAAAATGCGTGGGAATGAAGGAAGAATCTCTGCCACAGTTAAGCCACCAGATAGGGCTAACATCAGTCAAATCACCCTTAGGTCCGAACGAGAGTACAAGGGTCCTACAATAAGGATGGATGAAGGGACACCTACTGAGGTGAAAAAGAAGGAGATTATCTGCTCCGTCAGAAGGAAGACACTGGGACAAAAGAAACGGAAACAAGGGAAGCCAGAGCAGATGGTGATATCCAGAGCGGTGATTTAAGAAAACCAGTACCCCGAATGGCTGACCCATTTTTCCTAGATCCAGGAATTGAAGTGGAGAAAGATGAAGTAAGAAAAAAGAAAGATGATCCAGTAGACTTCATGGAAATCTTCGGCAAGCTGGAAATCAACTTACCATTCCTACAGGCTCTGAAGCTACCTCTGTTCAACAAGTTCATCAAAGAATTCATCGCCGGGAAGACTAAACCCAATGGCAAAATAGTGATCGTAGAAAGTGTTTCAGCAGTGATTCAGAAGTGGAGGATGCCATCAAAACGCACTAACCCATGTATGTTCACTCTGCACATTTCAATTGGGAACATCAGAATTGAGCATGCTATGTGTGACCTAGGAGCTTCGATAAATGTTTACCGTTTTCCATCTACAAAAAGTTGGTAAGTGTAAGAATGGTTGACACGAAAGTGGTGATCCAGTTAGCGGATAGGTCATGCATTAGTCCAGAGGGTGTGTTAGAAAATGCGATAGTTAAGGTGCATGATTTCTTGTATCCAGCCAATTTCCATGTGATTAGGATTATTGAAAATGAGTCTGCTGAGTCCAGCAGAGTGCTTTTAGGTAGACCATTCCTACGCACAGCTAAGACAATAAATGATGTTTTTGATGGAACCATTTGTCAGGATTATCATGGGGAGAAATTCACATTTAACATTGATGAGGCCATGAAAAATCTTTAGATGTGGAGAATCTTCATGCTGTAGATATCATTAACCCCCTGGTCCAAGAATATCTTGAGACTGAATTAATGCAGGAACATATTGATAATTCCAAACTGAGCCATTCCTTTGATAAGGAGGTAGCAGGTTGGTGCAAAGCAATGAACACACTTGAGTTGACAGATGAGGAGGTAGCAGAGGCGATTGTGGAATTCTGTAAGTGTCCGACGTGTGCCAGGTCAAGGGGATTAGCCCATCTGGCCAGTGTGGAAAAGTTATCAGATCTAGAGGAGTCAACCACAAGTGAAGTGGACAAAAACCCCAGCCCCAGGAGACAAGTTAACCGAAAAAGGAGTTGAAGACACTTCCACCAGCCCTGTGATCGTCAACAGCAACCTGACCCAGGAGCAGGAGGGTAAATTACTGGAAGTGTTCAGAAAGAATAAGAAAGCTATCAGGTGGACTCTATCAGATCTGGTGGGAATCAGTCCCGATCTCTGCATGCACCATATTCGCTTGGAAGAAGTGAAGAATGAAAAGAATGAGCTCGTACCCACGCGATTAGTCACGGGGTGGAGAATGTGTATCGACTACCGGAAGTTAAACATAACCACTCGAAAAAACATTTTCCCCTGCCTTTCATCTACCAGATGTTGGAGAGGTTAGCCAGGAAACAATACTTTTGTTTTCTTGACGCTTACAGTGGCTACTTCCAGATTTACGTCGACCTAGAGGATCAAGACAAGACAACATTCACTTTCCCTTTTGGCATGTATGCGTATAGGAGGATGCCCTTTGGTTTATGCAATGCACCTGGAACTTTCCAAAGGTGTATGATGAGCATTTTCTCCGACCTGTTAGAAGAGTGTATAGAAATCTTCATGGACGACTTCACTGTCTATGGAGATTCGTTTGAGTCGTGCTTAGGTCATCTAGATGTTGTTCTGAGAAGGTGTCAAGAGAAGAACCTTGTCCTCAATTTCGAGAAGTGTCATTTTATGGTCCAGAGGGAAGCGCCCTGGGCCATGTTGTATCTGAGAGAGAAATCCAAGTCCACAAGGCGAAGGTGGATGTAATCTCGAAGCTACCTTATCCTACAAGTCAGAAGGAAGTGAGAGGATTCTTACGTCATGCAGGTTTTTATCGAAGGTTCATAAAGGATTTAACGAAGATCACAAAACCACTTACCCGCCTCCTGCAGAATGATGTCGATTTTGTCTTTGACAAGGCATGTAAAGGGGTCTTCCAAGTCCTAAAAGATAAGCTTGTATCAGCCCCGATAATCAGAGCTCCAAACTGGAATCACCCTTTCGAGGTGATGTGCGATGCCAGCGACTACCCCGTCGGAGCAGTGCTAGGTCAAAGAATTGATGGGAAGAGCTATGTAATTTTCTATGCCTCGAAGACTCTTAACCATGCCCAGAAGAATTACGACAGCACGGAGAAAGAAATGCTAGCTGTTGTGTATTCCTTTGAGAAGTTCCGACCATATTTACTTGGGTCGAGGGTGATAGTATTCACTGATCACACATCTATTAAGTACCTGTTGGCAAAGAAGAAGTCTAAGCCAAGACTAATCCATGGGTGTTATTATTACAAGAATTTGACTGGAAAGTGAGGGATAAGAAGGGACCGAGAATAAGGTAGCCGATCACCTGAGCAGAATTTTTCAAGGAGACATGAGGAAGCTATATCAGATGCATTTCCAGAAGAGCATCTTTATTACGTGGGAAATTCTTCTAGACCGATTAGAAGGATGGAAGTGCTAGCGATAACTGGTCCAGGAGAATCATAAAAAGGAAGTTTAAGCTGAATGCAGAACCTTGGTTCGCAGACCTGGCAAATTTCTTAGTTACGTGAGAGCTCCCTAGTGAGCCAAGTACTATTTTTGGGATGATCCTTACTTCTTGAGAATGGGTTCAAACCAAGTGATCAGAAGGTGTATTCCAGAATGGGAACATAGAGACGTGCTGGACCATTGTCATGCGTTGGGCATTTTGGCCTAAGAAAAACAGCTAGGAAGGTTCTGGACAGCGGTTTTTACTTGCCCACACTGAATAGAGACGCATATGAGTATTGCCTGAGTTGTGGTCGATGCCAGCAGACCATGGGAATCTCCGCTAGCGACGAAATGCCCCAGGTCCCAATAATCGTCTGTGAAGTGTTTGATGTTTGGGGGATGGACTTCATGGGTCCTTTTCTGCCTTCCTGTGGAAATTCTTATATACTGGTGGCAGTAGATTACGTATTAAAATGGATAGAGGCGAATGCGACTGCCACCTGTGAAGCAAAGGAGGTCACGAAGTTCCTAAAGGCCAATATTTTCAGTCGTTATGGAGTACCCAAGGCAGTTATTTCAGATCAAGGAACGCATATCTGCAACCGAACCATGGAGGCCCTGATGAAGAAAATGGAGTACATCATAGGTTGTCCACTCCATATCATCCACAGAGTAACAGTGATACGAACGGGAGGTCCAAGACCAAGGCGGACGCGACAACGACTCCCCTTAGGCTGCCCGGAAGGCCCGTCATGAGATCCATGAAACAAAAGCTACGGTTGGGCATTTCAAACTTCATCCGGAGGGAAATGGAGGAGGCAGGCGGAACGCCCGGTCGGGTGAATCCACCCCTCCAAAACGCCCGATCGGGCGTTTGTGCGCTGAGTGTCGTCCACGTTCCAGAGAGTTCGCCCGGTCGGGTGAACTCACCATCCCTAAATGCCCGACCGGGAGTTTGACAAAGCAGCGGCGGAGTCCAGAGAGTTCGCCCGATCGGGCGATTTCATATGTCTAAAACGCCTGACCAGGCGTTTTTAACTATTTTAGCCGAATTTCTTGTTTTTTGAACCATTTTTCTTGGGATTCCAACCTTAGCTATAAATACTATTTTGTAAGACTTTTGTTGGCAGACTTTGATTAATGATATTTTGAAGACTCATTTGAGAGCATCTCCCTTTTGAGATTTTTATCCAAATTTCTACATGTAGGTTGCTTGGTTTATGTTCATTAGACTAGATCAAGTATAGGTATGCATTTATGGTGGTGTAGTCATGAATGTGGAGCCAATGGAGTGTTTGCTTTGGGTAAAAGTAGCCTAGGGTTGCCCACATCTTCTTGTAGGAGGTCATAGGTCCCCAAAGAAGATTCCTCCCTTTTTACACCTTTCTTTCCTTTTCTTACCTCTCCACCAAACTCCTTTCAAGCCTAGTTTTTGTGGCTAGCTCAACCTATCCTTTTATCTTAACTACAAAAATTGGAGTCAAATGCTATTTTGGGTATTTCTTGGGCACATGAAAGGATTCCCTCACAAGAATCTATATCATTTGGTATGTAGAGCCTAGTTTCCTAGTAAGTGTTTGACTATATGCCTCTATGAAATTTCCTATTCTTTGTTTTTCCTTGTTTTAGCCTATGTTTGTTTATTGGTCTATTGTTGTTCGATTGAGCTGATGTTTGGTGTGTACAAACCTTGATATATGAACTATTTACCTGCAAAATTTCAACCCAAAATTCCATCATTTGATAGGTCAAATTAATGTGTGAAGTTGCTGCCCTGTTTTGTGCCCTAATTTGACAGATTTGGTGAAAACGTAAAATCGAGGGTATTCTAGAAAATCTGCTATATTGGGGATATTTTTCCCTCTTTCTAAACCCTCTAATATTGTTATCTACCATGTTTCATCAATTTTGGGGTTGGGTAGCCATATCAAAAAAATTCCTAAAGATCAGCCAAGAGTTAATGAATTTTCAGCTCAACTAAGTTTGTTTGTTAGCTTCCTTAGGCATTGAACCTTACTTTCACATGCTTGATTGACTATACTTACTTGGTTATATTACCTACGTGTATACCTTGATTGATTTGTCTTTGCACTTGCATTTGGGAATTTGGATCGAGAGTGAGTGATACTAGCCTCACTATATTCTAAACCTACCGAGTGACATTAGTGAGTGACTTGGGGGGGGGGGGTTGGGATATTACCATTGGGGTGAGTTATCTTTTTAAATCTCCCCTTTTTGTTTTACTAACCCCTAGGACTAGTTCCTAGTTTAATTTTCTTTCTTATTGTAGGTACCATTTTGAATGCCACCTCGTACTAGATCCACCACGATGGGGGATTCGCAACCGGAGGGAGTTGAACCGGGTGCGAGCACGAGTCATAATTTGGCGGGGGATGAGTTGACAAGCTTGATGACAAAAATTATGGCGGATTTGAGGGTTCTAAAAGAAGGCCAAACAACAATGCATGTTACTCAAGATGCTATGTTCGGGGATTTGAAGGAACTCAAGGAGAACCAAGTATCCATCCATGAAAACCAAGATTTTCTCCACGACGAGCTCAACGCTTTGAAGGCCTTGCGACTATCAAGGTCAAACACCCCTAGGAGCAACCCCACATCACAATGCCTCCGAGGGGAGTAACGGAGAGGAAGATCCCTATGGTTGGTACGATCATGGGGGCGTGGAGGACATGGAGGAGGACGGAATGGGAATAGGAATGGTAGGTTTGGGAACATGATGGGTGGAAGAGGGAATGGAAACATGGAGCACCATGGGTGGGATGGTAGGCATAGAAGAAATAGAAACTATGAGGAGGAGGAGATGGGGCCGAGGTATGATGATCCCACCAAATCTACCAAACACACATTTCCCGAGTTCCACGGCAAGTTTGATCCCGAAGCCTATTTGGAATGGGAGTCCCAAATGAGCAAAATTTTCTCACTCCATAACTTTTCGAAAGGTGATAAGGTGAAGGTGGCCATAGCCGAGTTTCGTGGCAATGCGGATACATGGTGGAATGATACGATGAGGAGGAGAAGGACGGTTAAGGGAGGAGAAGTGGGTTCGTGGGCGGAGTTGTGTGAGCTCATGAGGACTACCTTTGTGCCAAAGTCCTATTTCCTCCGGCTTCGAGGGGAGCTTTAAGATTTGAAGCAAGGGACGAAGAGCATAATGGAGTACTACTATGAACTCCTATCATTGATGAGCAAGGCAGGAGTGGAGGAGCGAGAAGAGGCGACTCAAGATCGATTTATCCATGGCCTTAACATCAACTTGAAGCACAAGGTGCAAGTGGAAGCATTGAGGGGAATTACCTTGGATGAGGTGATTGGGTTTGCCGACACTTTTGAGAGGCAAAGTAAAGAGTTGGTTTCTAGCTGGACTAAATGGGCGTCTAGCCAAACCGGTGGAGGGACGGGGCCTAGCAAGTGGAGCGCCTCCGGCAAGAAGGTGGAAAACACGGCTAATCCAAATACCCAAGGGAGGCCGACCGTGAAGGCTTTACCGGGCCCTCAACCTATTAAAGCTATAACCCCTATGGAAGACAAGAAGGTTCAATGTTTCAAGTGCAAGGGGTATGACCATTATGCACGTGAGTGCCCAAACCAACGGGTAATGGTTATCGGGCAAGATGGTAGCGTGTATAGTGAGGAAGATGAAGAAGAGGGAAAAGTTGTGGGTACTAAAGAAGTGAGCCAGGACACCGACATAGCTTTCTCTAGTGGCAAGGATGAAGATACACCCTTGAGGGCTATGGTTGTACTCCGAATGCTCAATGTACAACCCAACCTTGAGGAACATAAGGAGCAAATGTGCAACATCTTTCATATGAAGTGTAAGGTGAAATCCAAGACGTGCTTGGTCATCATAGATGGAAGGAGTTGTACTAATGTGGTGTGTTACCGGTTGGTGGCCAAATTGGGATTGAAGGTCCTTAAACAACTTCCCCCAACTTATTAAACTTCTCCCTCACACCTTATTTTCTTTGTGAAAGCTTTCGATGGAACCGCCACCAACCACCACGGAATTCCGACCATGAGATCATGGAGAACCAGTCACCCAAAAACACCAGCCGAGGAAGAATCCCCAACTCAACAAGGCAAAGACCGGTGAGTCTTCGTCAAAATCCTTGACGAATCCGCCGGCGAGGAAGCCACCCGTTGTCCCTCAATCAGACTCAGTGGCGACTTCTTCATCCCAGAACGTGACTCTCAACCCGATTGCAGTACGGCCAGAGCCAACGGCGGTGGCAACCACAACCTCTGCCACGCCACCGACGATTTCCACTACTCCGCCTACTACAACCATCGTCGCCACCACCGAGCTGACTGATGAGCCCGATCCGGAGCAAATCATGAAGGAGCTTTTGCAGAAATACGGTCGTGGAGCAAAGGCAAGTGCATTCTATGCTCGCTTAGCGGAGGTATGTAAAGAGGAAGAAGCCGCCCTGACCCCGCTTGATATTCCACCCAGACCGTCGACATTTCAAGAAACCCCACAGCCCAAGCCCTAACCTCTCATAAAGTATACCCCCAAAAATTACCAGAAACCCTAGCCCCTGTTACAGAATCCCATTTCTCAGCAGTCCTAGCCGGAATCCAAACCACGACATCTACCCCTGCCCCTATTCTGCCACATGCAGAGGCGACAGAGTGCCTCCACGAGGAACAAGTAGAGGAGGCAGAACGGGATGATAAGGAGGAAAATGAGGAGGGAAGTCAGGGTAGTGAGGGAGGGGAGAACAAAAGGAGAGTGTCAGAGGGAGAGGGTGATGAGCGAGGATAGTGTGATGGCGAGTAGAGGGTGAAGAGCCAGAGGGTAATGAGAGGGAAGATGTTGAAGGTACTGGGGAGGGTAGCGAGAGAGAGGAAGTTGATGGAGGAGTTGTTGCTGGTAGTGAGGAATGTAACATTGAGACTAGACACGGTGATGAGGAGGTTGTTAAGGGAGAAATCCCTGTTGATGTGGAGGGAGACATCGTCGGTGAGAACGATGGTGAGAATATTGAAACAAGGGAGCCTGTTGACTTGAATGTGGAAGACCCGAAAGCGAAGGGTTGAAAGAAATTGTCGATTTAGAGGATGGGTCGGAGGATGAGGAAACGCCGGTCGACGAGACGATGACGAGTAGAAACACCCGTCAGAGCAAGCAAATGGATGGTTTGGTAACTGCTACTAGGGCGAAGAAGTTACAGTTCGGTACCTCGAAGGGCGAGGAAGAAATAAGGGATGGCGCCCCTAAGACCCAGGAGACTCCAGAGAAGGAGGAGGACTCCGCTGAGGTCGTTGAGAGACGCTTTGCCGCTGAGCGTAAGCGTAAAGGGAAATAGGAGGCCAAGTCTTTGAAAAAGAAGCATGGGCAAGCTTCCGCGACCCTGGTTATGAAAGAGCCCAACGTAGAGCCCGTCCGAGTACCATTTGCTAAGGCATTGGAAAAGCATGGGGAGGATAGTAAAGAAGAGGAGGAAGCGGGAGCTAACCCGCCTGAGGAGCCCATCTACGAGATGATGGAAGTACTGGTAACAAAGAAGCTGCTAGAGGCCATGGCCCAATTTGACGATCCCAAGAAAACGCTGACATATAAGGAGCGAGGGACGGAAGGAAAACTTGTAAAGTCGGGGAAACGCTACCACCCACAATCACTGCAGGAGATTGAGTCGGAGGAAGAGTTCATCTCTTATATCAGCGCCATTGGCTTTGAATGGTTGTTGGGTCATAGCGAGACGGAGGTGCCGATCGCCTTGGCCAAGGAGTTCTTTACCTCGTACAAGTTCAAGTCCACCATGGACCCTGACGCCGATTCAATCAGCTTTCTCCTATTCAACGAGGAGATAACAATGAGCATTAGGGAGTGGTCCTTGAAGATGGGATTGTTCACATTGGAGGAAGATGAGGAAGTCATATGGAATGAGAGGGTAATTGGGCCCCTGAAGAAGACCCCAGGCTTCGACACTTAGAAGGCTTGGGAGCTCATCACCCACAAGCGGGGTGGTACCTTCAAGACGAGCGTCTCAAAGGGAGTCCACATTATTGACCATCTCCTCCGCTTTGCCCAGGTCTTCATCAGATATAATCTCATGGGTCAGGCGAGCTATACTTTGCCAGGTGCATGCTGAAAGGAGTAAAGGTCCATCTGGGGTACTGGTTAGCCCAGACTTGCCACTTGATGACTTCCCATACTTCCTGCCATCTCTACACCTGTCATCTCCTTGGCGCTTACCTTCAGAGGAACGTAATCATGAAGATAGCGAAATCGGTGCATACCCTTGCAATGTGTGATCCTCCAGAGATGTTCAACATTGATTATTTCTTCAAAAAAGGCCTTTTGATCATGAAGGATGGAGAGGTCGCATTTTATGAAGTGGGGAAGGACGAGGCAGTTGTAAAAGTAGAAGAAGAAGTAGTGCCAATTGCCGAAAGAGAGAGCTGGCGAAAGGAGATGGGGAATGTTAGGAGCGAGATCGGAGAAATCAGGGGCGGGATGGGCATGATAAGCTCAGCCGTACTGGGACTGAAGGTATCGTTGGAGGCACACACAGAGAAGATGACTGAGGCCCTTACCTTGATGATGCAGATGGTGACCTCAGTCGAGCAAATGAGTTCCCACGCCCAGCAAAATTATTCCTCCCGTGTCCAGTGGAGAGATCAGACCCCTGGGAAAACCCTCCAGTCAGCAAGCGCCAACTAATCTTGCCACTACCCTGTCTAAGAAGAGGAAGGAGATGACCACCAAGCCTACAACAACCGTGTCAGTAAAGAAAACCATACCAAAGCCAGCAGTGAAGGCTGCAGAGGAACCAACACCATCGGTTCCTACGAAAGTGAAGACCAACAGCCCAAAGGACGTGCCCTAGAAATCTGGCTCCCATGGGAGCCAGAAACAGAATTAAATCCCCCCAACTGACCAAGTAATTTTACAATTTAGTTTTTGTTTTTATTTTCTTTTGTTAAGTGTCTGTGATGCATGTTCTTCTCTGTTTTGAGCATGCTTCGTTGTGTCTGTATATATGTGTTTTGTGTGATCTCTATCACTTAGCCCGATTCTCGGTCTAAGTGTGAGAAGTTTGTTGATATAGCGTATGTTGGTATATGTTGGTTTCTGTTATTTTCTATGTTTATCTTCTCTCACTTAGCCCACTTCTTGGCCTAAGTGTGAGAAGGTTATGTTTGCATGTGTACAGCAACTGCCTTGTTTTCCACTTCATGAGGATTGCTTGGGGACAAGCTTGAGTGAAGTGGGAGGGGGAGAACAGTTAGTGCAGCAATGTTTTTGTTGGTATCGAGTCAGTTTAGTGTCAATTTTTTTAGGATGTTTGTGTTAAGTATAAACTGGCGAAATAGAAAGCAAGATTCCCTTAGTGAGAGTAATTGAAGAGAGGATGCATGTCAATTTTTGAGACCTCTTTCCTTAATTTGATCTAGTTGTGAAGCCCTGTATATTGTGAGTTAAAAGCCTAAGAGTATAACACTTTCTTCTAAACAGAAAAGAGGGGCTACCTAAGAACTAAAGGCAATAGGATAACCGGTTGAGCTTAATTCATTTGAATCCGCTAGACCTGCCACATTGTAAGGCACCCCATAGTTGGCCAATGTTGAGCTTATAAAATTTTTGTCATTTCCTTGGCACCCTTAGCCTTCATATTATGTGAACAAGGGGGCGGAGTGGGGGCAACTAACCAATTGGGGTAGGAAATAGGTTGGTAACATGGATGTGGAAGTAAAGAGAAAAATAAAAAGGGCACGAAATGTTGTAACCCGATCCAAGAAAATAGAAAAGAAAAAAAGCAAAAGAAAAGTAGAGGGTAGGAGAAAGTTGTAACCTGACCCAGGAAAAAAAGAGAGAGTATAAAAAAAAGGCAGAAAATTTTTTTCACCAGACCCGGGGAAATATTAGGGAATCAAGGCAGGAAGATATATAACCTGACCCGGTAGAAAGGGGTAATAAGGCCACCTTGGTCAAGGAACAACTCTAATTTAGTTCTTTGAAGAAAGATTGTAAAAGGGAGGTTGTTTCCATCCCTTTTCCTTAAGTTAACATGTCCTTCACATAATTTTACTTGCACTTATCTGAACTTAGACCCCCTAGGATCCTCACCTATATACTACAATTCCCTGGCCCCGTTACAAACCCTTGAAAGACCTTAAGGAACTTCCCTGTGTCAGTAGAACTCAAGGCATCAGTGGTATGGTAAAAAAAATGAATGAGTGAATGGTCCTATCGTTTCTGGTGAGGAATGAGTGACCGAGTGAATCCAACAATTGGTGAAAATAGAGGCTATTTGGACGAACTGACAAACTAACTAGATAGAAGAAGAGAGGGGGAGGAATCTGAGACTGTAGAAGATAGGATTGACATTAAGCTTGTGGGGACGGCTGCTAAAACTTGAACCAGTTTATACATATGTGTTTGTTTTTGTTTCTTTGTTTTGTTTGCTTTCTTAATTGTGCGTCTATGTGTTGTTCTTGTCTTTCTTTGTGTCGAGGTCTAAGAGTTTGAGTCTTTCCTTTTCTATAGAGTCGGTCAAGTAATAACCATGTAGTGAAATTTGCCTTATTTCTTTTATTTTGTCATTCATACTTGAGGACAAGTATGGTTTAGGTGTGAGCAGTTTGATAAGGCTCATTTCATGCATTGGTTATGGGGTTAAATTCTGTAAATCTAGTGAACTAATAAGTGTTTGTAAGTTCAGGTGCGTGAAAAATCTGTCAGACCTAGTTAATGCACAGAAATTACCCGGGGCAGAGAAAAAGGAGCAAAAGTGAAGCAAGGAGCAGTTCTAAAAGATCCTATTTCAGAGGGCAAAAGTGACGAATCATGAAGAAAGAAGCCCTAGGGATCTGAGCTCAACTATAAAAGGGGAAACTATCTTGAAGAGGATCATCATTCGACACCAGCTCCACATACTCCTTAGTTTTACTTTAGTTAGCTCACTTCACACACGCACTTGGCATCAATGGGGTAATTATGGGAAAACTAGGCGGTTTAGGATAGTTTCTGTGGTGTAACAATCGTTTTTGCTTCTGTTATTTTGCCTCACCATGAACTTCCTTGCCGGAAGCTCGGCGACTGATATTTCTGTTTGAACCTTATTTCAGTGGCTATGGAAGTTTATGTTTTCTGTTTTACTTCGGTCTTGATGCATTGATGTTGGATTTTACTGATTTGGATGATTTTCACAATTGGTTGTTGACTCAACTTTATTTTACCCTAATATTACCCGCAAGTGTACGGGGTTATCGTAGCAAATAGCAAGCAAGAGTATATCGTATCCCACATAGACAATTAAGTGTAAACCTAAGTACCACGAACAAACTTCAACTACTATCCAGACAATCAGGAATTTTGGTTTTGAAACTAACAACTAATGAAAACATGTAAATGCAAAGATTAAAATAGAACACTTAAACAAGAAAGCAAGGAAGCAAGTTGTGTAAGATGATGGAGAAATATGTAGAATTCAAGGATCCGATGCACAACTCATAGCCTAACCCAATTAAAACCAATTTACCATTTAGAGTCTCTAGAATTGTTGAATCAATCACAAAGGTGGATTAAACCCCCTCCCGAGGTGAGAAATCTGTAGATTAGGTGTAATAAGTGAAGTCCCCTTCTAAATCTTAGACCTAACTCCCAAAGGTTTGATTAGATTAAAGATCCCACTCATAATCTCAACTCTCCCGAGTTTTATTGAATTAAGGTGTGAATTATTCTTCTTTCAAGATTAATTAATTCATCTCCCGATTACTCTAAGAAATCCTAACACTCCCAATTGGTGATCAAGCAATTGATAGGAAAAAGCACAAGAATAATTCAAACAATTACAAGAGCAAGATAAAAACGAACTTAATTGGATTAAACTATGAATCAATGCATCTTCACCAAGAATTCCACATAAAGGGTTTAGTTACTCATGTTCATGGCGGAAATCAGACAAAAACTAAGAAAAATAAGAGAAACCATGATACGAATTACAATTGGCAGAGGAATCGAAGCTTGAATCTTCAATCTTCTTCCAAGAGTTCTTCAGAGAGAAGGAACGTGTGTTTTGCGGCTGGTAGAGAATGCTTTTTCGTTGCCCTAGCTTCTCTCTCTTATGTTTCCCTTCAGAAAAATCGCGTCTGGGCTAAAAAACGTCAGTCAGACGGACCCGGTCGAGTGGAATTATTGCACATAAAATTCACCCGGTCGGGTAGAAGTCTCTGGACTCTTTATGAACAAAATTGTCCACCCGTCCGGGTGGAATTATTGCACATAAATTTCACCCGGCCGGGTAGCTCCCGGCAGTCCTCGCAGCTTTCGTAGATCGGCCGTATCTCTCTCATCCGAACTCCGATTGGGGCGTGTGAGGTACCCACGCGAAGCTCTTTCGATGATGAAGACAATGGTACTCTCAAAATAGGATTTGGACCCCATATTGATAGGCAGATTAACGTTTGAAGCAGACCCCAGTTAATGCTTGGCTCATTTTGACCCTTTTTTACCTATTTTAGCTTCAAACACTGGATAAACTCATCAAAGCACCTTTCTAGTGAAATATGGACGTAAACTCAAGTAATATACATTTAAACACCAATTATCATCACGTTTAACGCCCAATAAAACAGTTAAAATACGAGTTTGTCAGTTGTTGCATCGGAGTTGGTTTGTGGTTGAATTGTTTGAATCGGAGTTGATGGAGATGGATCTGAATGGGGTTGAGTTTGGATCAGGTTGATCTGGAGTGGAATTGTGATTTGGAGTTATGGATTTGATACATACTGGTGTGGATCTGTATGGTTATGGATATTTTTACTATTGCTTCCGATTTACTCGACCTGGTAGCTTAGATCTGATAGTTTTATGCTTAATCGTAATGTCTGAGGTCCGATCTTAATTTGCTCTATTTTTGACGCTCTGTTTCGTTCATGTTCATGTTAACTTGCTGAAGAAGATGAAGATTGTTGGTAGTTAGATTCAGATCCGTTTGTTATTTGCTTTCGTAGCTTTATCTGTTGCAGTAGCTTAATCGGGAAACCTGTCTTACTGCTTTTTCATGTTCTTTGTCTAACCGTTTTAGGAAACCTTTTTACTTGACCTGGTAGTTTGAAAACCCTTTCGTAGTTAATTTCAAGTCTCGAATCATGAATGCATTTGTGTTCCCCTGTTCTTAGGTCTAGTACTTGAGTGCTTTTAATTTTCTTGACCCAGTAGTTTAAAATTCTCGACCCACTTGTGGCGTGGCAGCAGTCAACCCTCCCAAAACCCTTTAAATGCTTGCTGACACATCCGTCCTCGAGGGATCGATCATTTACTTCTCTATACTAGCCAATAGTGTAGTGGGTTGAGGTTTTTGAAGCAGAAAAAGTGTGTCCAACGACCGAATTCTGACAGATTCATGATCTCCTAGACCCTGTGATCTAGCTAATCCTCTGGACCTATGTGATTGAGATATATCAATTGCACACACTCTTTTTTCAGCTACTTCATTCATCTACTTCACATTTTTACAACACAAATCTCAGCTAGTTCAAAGCTTTGCATAGACTCTTCCCCTCTTTCAAACTCCTCAATTTTTAAAATTTTTCTTATTTTTTCCTTTGATCACGCTCTTCACCAGTCAATTTCTTTTTGTCCCTCTTTTTCTCAATGCTTTAATGTTATTCTTTTTACACTTTTTTCAACCATATTCTCCTATTTTCCTTTCAAGTGATATTCACATGTAAAGTTTAGGAATCACTACCCATATGATCAGCTTGACAAACAAAAGGCTTTTAGGCTCAAAGTTAACTAATAAAAGGATTATGAATATGGTTAGTGTAAGGGCATGTTTAGGTTTGTTGTTATGGATTGATTAGAATTAGATGTGAAGTGGAATATGTACTGTTTGACCCAGAAGTAGAAAATCCTTTTGTGTTGTTCAAGTTGATAGAATTGGGGTTTCCACGTGCCACATTGGGAATATTATTGGTAACTAAAAATGTACAGATTTACTAAAAGAAGGACCTAGCCCTGCCTTCTTCAGGTACTGAAATTCTCATCCTACCATCACTTTCGTAAATTTTGAGTGGATTCTGGAGTAGATTTTTGGAGTTATAAAAAATGGGCAAACGTCGCCACAATTTCACAAACCAAATTTCGGCATAGGATTCGGGACTTCATCGGAGCACAGGTGTAACCTAGCCAGGTATTTGAGTTTATGGTTAACATATCAGTCAATGGTTGAATTGTGATTTCGGCTCAATTTGTGCAAGGTATCATATGTGTGTTTTTTCTTCGATTCTATCCGTGCATCTATTTCTGTGACTCGCTAGGATTATTTGATTCAGTTATTGTTTGGATTTACGGTGACCATTTTGGATGGTCGAGGGTGTGTTCTGTTTCGAGAAATTCTTGTTTATCGTATTACTGCTTGGTTATGTGATTGTATTGTGTAATTTTGTATGAGTTTTATGTTGTCTCCGACATACTACCTAAAGGAGAAGTGATTTTGTTTTCCTCTCCATGCGTTGGACAGTAGGTAGCAGGGACTAGGGAAACGACCATGGGCCAACAACTCTGCAACCTTCGGTAGTGACAGAGAGTCGTTCTCAATTGGATTGAATTTGTACTTCTGTTTTTTATATGCTAATAATACGTTCCCCTAAAATACTCCTTTTAAGAGATGTCTGATTTTCCTATTTTGGTAGTGGTGACCGACACCTTCAGGCAGAAGTTTCGAAAAGGTGACCGCACTTGAAAGATGTGGACGCCAAGAGAAGAGGTGATTCTTGCAATTTCCCAACTACAGCTCACTGAAGTGGTTGGCAGCGGAAGCATGAATAAATCAAAGAAAACGATCTATTCAGAAAAATTCTATTCGCGCAATTGCCACATGTATCATGATCATAACTTGAATTAAAACATGCTTTATGATTAATTGAAACCTAAAACATGATTTTCTACGGAATAGAATTATACCTTTTTGATTCTCCTAAGAATCGTAGATGGCTCTCTACTTCTCCACGTGAAGATGGTGCGTACTCGACCACAAATCTTCTGACTGGTTCTCGAACTGTATTCCGATATCAGTGTGGGCTGATCTCACCAGGATACTAGGACTTAAATAAAGAAGACAGAAATTCCCCACGTAGTAGGAAATGAGAAAAATCGTCCCCTTTGAGAGAGATGAGAGGGACGGAAATTTTAGGAAAATAATAAGTGTATTTTCTGTCTCTTTTATTCTCCTATTTATATTAAGTTACATGTTGGGCTCAGTCAAGGATCTATAGAAGGTTTTGGATATGGCCTCCCCCAATTAGCTTTTTACTAATTAAATTGAACTCACAATTTAATATAAGCTTATATTGAAATATTATTATTAGCCACTACAATAATAATATTGTACTGCCCATCCAAATCCGAAATTACAAGTAATCTGGGTTTCCGTTTTATTTATCATTCATTTCCCACGCTTAAGATATAAATGTCCATTAATTATTAGTGTATGCTATATACTTAATTAATTAACATCTTTTCATTCCAAGAGTGGAGTAAGCATGAAACGCTTATTTATTATTCATAGAATAATTAAAATCCAAGTAGCTAGGTTCTGAATAATAAACCTTGTTTCGAGCTCCTCTTGAGGACATTATCAAATGAGACTCACGTCGCGCACGACCGGTGGGACCAAAATGTGGCGGTGTAGTTCCTTCTCCTTTTACTCGACTGACCTATCTAACTTTTATATGCACAAAATGTTTATTATGTTGCTAACTCCTTTGCGTACTAATTAGGCTGATAAGGACACAAAGTTTATGAGGAAAAAGTCATGGCCACTTTGGGACACGTGGTAGTTGATTTTCGGGAAAGATAGAGCCTCCGGCGGTGCTCCCTAGGAGGTAGACGACATGACCACTCGTCTGCATGCTCAACTCGACGGGGGCAGTCAATGCAACGAGAATGACTACCGCCCATCGTTTGACAATTTCCACACTGATCCATTGGCAGAAGCAGCTGATAACACAGAACTGAATGACATTAGCTTCGGAAATGGTGACAAAGAACCCTCGATCAACAAAACTAGCCCACGCAACTGCATTAAGGCTTGGAGTGATGCAGCCTTTATGGAATTCCTCATCAATCTTCATGTAAAAAACAACACGAGTTTGGAGATGATCTCTGCCAGAATTGGTTACGAGTTTGATTTGGCAGGAAGTTTTTGACAAGGTTGGGACAGTAGACGACCTAACTCTTCACCAATGCTACGAGCTTTGCAACATCCTATGGGATAAACCTTAGTGTCTTGAGGTCTTTACTCAGATGCCGGCTACAACTAGGCTTGGATATGTTCTCTTCCTTATTCAGGAGAAACATAAGGAAGGTTGACGCTCCATTGTTGTTGGGCTATAAGTTGGTATGTGTTGTTTGAATTTATAGGAACGGTTTATTATGAGTTAAATATTAAGCCGCCTTTTGTTGTAAGTAGTAATGCCATCTTTGGCGTGGGTGTACAATCACTACCCCAGCTGACTTGTTTTGTGGGTTTGGCCGTTCTTCAGACTTTATGAACGTCATATATAATCAATTTTGCTATGTTGGACGTGTTAGTATTTAGCCTCTTCTCTTTAGCATTGTTTTTTGGTTTTAACCATGATACTTGGCTATTTCACAGTTTTTGTTTGTATTCACTGAAAGTTCATCAAGCCCACAACTCATTGAAGATTAAGGCCTCTTTATTTCGGTCAGTGAATCGAGATGAGGGAGTTGCATTACTTGGGAAGTAGAGAGACAAACTAGTTAAAAATTGTTTCCACACGGAAATTACATTGCATAACTTCCCTTTTTTATTATTACATACATATTTCCCCTCTTACCTTGTAAAAATAAAAGGAAGTACACTTCTTTAATTCAAATAGTTTGTGAATTAGGAAAACACACCAACACCAATTGAGGTTCAAACATAGCCCATTTTTTACACAAGCCAACTTCAAACGGGAACAACAAACTTGAGGATAATAATTTAGTAGGCATCAACTAGCAAAATAGAATAGTCACGTATGTAAACGTGTACTGGATATAAGACTACGGGCTATTATGATAAAGCTAAAAAGGTGCCATCCAAATAAGTTTGTCCACAACACACCATTAGGCATTGTATTTTTTTTAGAAAGGATCGGCACTGCCCCTAAGTCCAACCACCAACGGTCATGGACGATTTGCAATATGGGGCCACCAGTCGTGCCTACCACATTTGGTTTGGAGAAGTCTCTCCCCTTCTCAACTCGAGTCCTCAGTTAACCGTCAGGTGCGACATGTATGAAGTAAACACCCGGTGAGGTTGTGGACTCGTTGTCTACAACCTCGTTCATCTCATCGAGAAAGAGCTTATGCCGGATCTTTGGACCCAGCCACACGGCAGGAGAGTTGACCTCTTCCTCTTGCTCAGCGGGCTCGATGATTATTACATTGTCGTATGAGATTTCCACCGTCTTATCTGACAGAACTATTACATCTTTTTCTCCTTCAACTTTCACGTCGTCCAAGCCGAACAAGCACACAAGCTCTGAGAATGTGAGAACTTCTGAAATATCATTCCTCGACGAAGGGATTCATCTGTGAAACAAATGAATATATTTCGAACCAAAAGAGGGTGAAAAGTCAGTAAGCGCCATCAAATGCAGTAAACCAATACGATCATACCTTCAATATCTTTGCCCACACTTCGTCGGTTGCAACGATGGCTTTTCTGGTCAGGTCTCATGTCGCACCTAGTAGACGACCATCATACTTTAATGTGTTATAGCGCTTTCTTAGTTGCTGAACACGGTCCAGGAGTGCTGGCAACACCGAGCTCGTTCCGTATCTTCTCGGCCGCTGGTGTCTCCACCTTGAGGGTTAACAATGTTTCGACCAAAATCGCATCACATGGAGGAGTCCAGTCACCTTTATACAAAAAAAACGGTTTGGGGTGGGATAGTCATTTTGTGTTGGCTTGGAAATGTGGTGAAATGGTTTTGTGCTGTATCAGATATGTTGCTTATCCTTTTATAGATGCAATTGAAACTAATGTAAGTGACATATATCTACCCTAATCCAACATTACATGCACAGATCTATCAATTAATCTCCATCAACTCACTGCATGCAGTGCATCATCAATCTTCCACCGCAAAAAATGGGCTCTTCCGCGTTGGAGATCTTATTTCCTGATTTGTGGAGGCTTAAACATTTGATCAAATCTAGTAATAAATGTTGGTTGTTGGGTTGCGTTGCCGCTGATCTCACACACGTAATCGAGAAAATAAAGCACGCAAACGATATAACGTGGTTCGGTGATAAACCACCTACGTCCACGGAGAAGATGACCGGAATCTTATTGATGAACTCTTTACAATTACAATGAACTCACACTCACACTCTACCGCTCACAACCGCTCGCTATCTTGAGAATTAATCTCTCTGGGTGTGTGTGTATATGGTGTAATTCTGCTACTTCACTACTGAGCTCTATCGAGCTATTTATACAAGATGCAATCAAGAAATAAAATCCAACTAACTCTATTTCCCAAAGTTAGTTATAACCGCTACTCGGCTCAAAACCGAACTCTTCCTTCTCGGCTAGTTCCAGCTCAAAGCCGAGCTTCCTTCTTCTGCCTTCTTCTTCTCGGCTAGTTCCAGGCTAGTTCCAGCTCGGTAAGCCGAGCTTACCGAACTCCTTTCACCGAACTCCTTTCTAGCCGAACTCCTTTCTAGCCGAACTCCTTTCTAGCCGAGCTAGCTCAAAGCCGAGCTTCATTTCTTGATCTCTTCTTTGAGCTGCAGCTCGGCTCCAACACTCGATCAAATCAGTAGTTTGCACGGACACACTTTCACAAATCTCCACCTAGTCCTTGCAAAACTCCATCAATATCTAGATTCCCTTCTCAATCCTGTTCCATACTTCAACATTCCACAATTTCCACCAACTTCAAGCAATGCTTGAACTTCAAAGTTGGTAGTGACTTGGTTAACATGTCTGAGGCATTTTCTTCAGTGGGAACCTTCACCACATTGATCTTCCCACTCTGAATTTCGTCTCTGATGAAGTGCCTCCTTACATCGATATGTTTAGATCTCTCATGGAACATTTGGTGCTTGGCTAAGCATATGGCTGAATTGCTGTCACAATTAATCATTACTGCTCCCAGCTCTATCCCCAGATCTTGTAAGATTCCTTGTAGCCATTTTCCCTCCTTTGCGGCCTCTGTTAGTGCAATATATTCTGCCTCAGTTGTGGACAATGCGACCACCGGTTGTAGATTCGACTTCCAACTAATGGCTGTACCAAACAAAGTGAATATGTAGCCGCTTTGGGACTTCCTATTATCCAAGTTGGCCGCATAATCAGAATCACAGTAGCCTACAAGAATCTCATCTTTCTCAGACCATGCTTTTCCACCAAATCTCAAACCAATCATAACAGATCCTCCCAAATATTTCAAGATCCATTTCAGAGCCATCCAGTGTTCTCTACCCGGATCAGCCATGTACCTGCTAGCCACGCTTATAGCATGAGCCACATCCGGCCTTGTACATATCATCAAGTACATTATGCTTCCCACTATATTCGCATATGGTATCGCACTCATTTCCCTTCTGATTTCATCGGTTTTAGGCGCCTGTTCTTTGCTCAACTTAAAATGGCCTGCTAATGGAATAGAGACTGCCTTTGCATTTGTCACCTGATATTTCCTTTTCACTTTCTTGATGTACTCAGCTTGCACAAGCCTCAGTTCCTTCTTCTTCCTATTTCTGACAATGTCCATGCCTAGGATTCGTTTTGCCTCCCCAAGATCCTTCATCTCAAACTTTTGTTTAAGCTCATCTTTTACAATCTGCAATTCACTCAAGCTTGATCCAGCTAGTAGAATATCATCTACATACAGTAACAGGTAGGCTATTATCAAATCTCCACTTCTCTTGACATATACACAGCTATCAAAGCTGGATCTCTCAAACTCCATCAGCTCCATTTGCTCATGGAACTTCTTGTTCCACTGCCTACTGCTCTGCTTGAGCCCGTATAGGCTTTTCTTAAGTAAGCAAACCTTCTTTTCTTCTCCAGGCCTTTCAAAACCCTTAGGCTGCATCATATAGATCGTCTCCTCTAGATCCCCATGTAAAAAAGCTGTTTTTACATCGAGTTGATGCAGCTCCCAATCAAAATGAGCTGTCAAGGCCAATAAGATCCGAATGGAGGTGTGTTTTACCACTGGAGAGAACACCTCAGTGTAGTCAATACCTTCTACTTGTGTGAATCCTCTAGCTACCAACCTTGCCTTAAAACGTATGCTTTCAACTTCCCCAACTTCAACCTTCTTCTTAAATAGCCACTTGCAACTTATGAGTTTCTGAGTCCCTGGGTCATTCACCAAAATCCAAGTCCCATTTCTCAACAAGGACTCTATTTCTTCTTCCATGGCTCTGATCCACTTCTGACTTTCTTTGCATTTTATGGCTTCTTCATAGGTTGAAGGCTCTGAGAACATGAGCACCTCTGCTACACAAAGAGCAAAGAAGCTCATATCATAATCTGAAAACCTGCTGGGCAAGCCTGCATTCCTTCTTGGATTTCTTCTGTTTCCTTGATTTGATGGATCTCCACCTCTTGTGTTTTCATCTGACTGAGAACTGGAAGCTCCACCTTCTTCTTGGTGTTCAGAGATTTCAACATCCTCATCAGCATCAGACCAAGCAGATTTCTCATCAAACTCAAACTCTTGAATGCTAGAGCTACTGTCACCACCAGGGGGTGCTCTACTTTTCTTGAATGGCATTTCTCCTTCATCGAACACTACATCTCTACTCACAATGATATTCTGACCCCCTTCATCCATATTCCATAACCTATACCCCTTCACTCCATCTTGGTATCCCAACATCACACATTTTCTTGCTCTTGGTTCCAACTTATTCTGCTTGATATGTGCATAAGCCGCACACCCAAAAATCTTCAAGCCTGAGTAGTCTCCCAAAGTTCCATACCATCTCTGATCAGGAGTCTCATTAGAAATTGATGAAGAGGGGCATTTGTTAATCAGATCAGCTGCAGTAGAAACAGCCTCTGCCCAAAATTTCTTTGGCATTCCAGAGTAGAACAACATGCATCTCACTCTTTCTAGCAACGTCCTGTTCATCCTCTCTGCCAGCCCGTTCTGTTGAGGGTTCCTTGGCACGGTCATATGCCTTCTTATCCCTTTCATTTTACAGAAGCTATCAAACTCAGTAGATAAGAACTCCATCCCATTATCAGTTCTTAAGTACTTCAGCACTGACCCTTTCTCATTTTCATATCTAGTATGCCATTCTCTAAACCTCTCAAATGCTTGAGACTTCTCTTTGAGGATGTAAACCCATACCTTTCTTGAATAGTCATCTATAATAGATATGAAATACTTACCTCCACCTATGGATTCTGCTGGAGAAGGCCCCCATAAGTCACTGTGAGCATATACAAAGGGAGCTGTTGTAGTGTGCTTTCCACCAGAGAATGGTAGCCTTTTTGCCTTTCCAAGAATACAAGACTCACATTTGTTGAGCCTCTCTGATGTCCCCAGCCTCATTACACCCAGCTTAGCAAGCTCCTTGATGCCTTTTTTCCCCACATGCCCAAGTCTAGCATGCCACAGATCCAGGCTCTCTGACTGAGTAACATTTGCTGCATTGATCACGGTTTCACCCACCAAGTAATACAGGTTATTCTTTCTTTTGGCCTCCATGACTATTCTGGGACCCTTTGTCACCCTGAGCACTCCGTTACTGGACTCAAACCTGTAGCCCTTGGACTCCAGCAGCCCTAAAGAAATCAAGTTTCTCTTGATCTGAGGTATGAACCTCACTTCTGTGAGAGTTTTTACACTACCATCACTCACCTTCAGCTTGATTTCTCCAATCCCTCTAACATCACATGTCTGATCATTCCCCAACATTACTGATCCTGTGTGTGCTGTCAACTTTTGAAACCAGGATCTGTGGGAGCATATATGAAAGGAGCAACCCGAGTCCATGATCCAACATTCTTCAATTCTTGCCCCTGAGAGTATATTCAAGGCCTCATTGGCCTCCACTTCCTGAGCAAGATCTGCAGTATTTGAACCTGCATTGATCGCTTGTTCTTGCTTCCTTTTCCAAGCAAAACATGCCTTCTTCAAGTGACCCGGCTTTCTGCAATAGTAGCAGCTTCTAGTCTCCCTCTCTCCCTCAGCCTTATCTTTGTTTTGTTTCTTCTTGTTGAAAACTTTCTTGTTCTGACCCTTCTTCAAGAAAAGACTCTCAGCCACTGGATCATTTTGTCTAGTAGAAGTGGAATAATCATTCTTATGCGATTCCTTCATTTTCAGAGCAGAATGAATTTCTTCATATGTAACCTTGGACTCTCTTCCAAGTAACACCGCATCCTTGAAGTGTTCAAAACTCTTAGGAAGCGAATTCAGCAGCATCAAGGCTTTATCTTCATCCTTGATCATTTCATCGATATTTTCCAAATCATCTACACACTTACCAAATTCTTCAAGTTGCTCTGTAATTCCTCTCGCATCTGAGAATCTGAATGCAAGGAGCTTCTGCTTCAGGTGTAAACGATTTGTAATGGACTTGGTCATGTACAATGACTCAAGTTTTGTCCATACTCCCGCAGCTGTCTCCTCTTTGGAGACTTCCCTCAGAACCCTATCTGACAAATTCAAGATTAGGGTGCTGTAGGCTCTATACTGCATATCCTGAAGCTTTCCTTTCTCTTTTTCATCGACCTCCGCTTCTTTCTCGGCATCGACTTCATTCTTCAAGATATTCCATAGGCCCTGCTGCATCAAGATGGCCTTTATCTTCAACCTCCACAGCCCAAAGTCATTTTTCCCGGTGAACTTCTCCACCTCAAACTTAGCTGTAGACATTTCTCAAACAGACGGTGGGCAATCGCCAAGATCAGCTCAAGTACCGGAATTCTTGGACCCTAACTATCCCAGAAAGCAATCAAGAACTCCTTTGGGAAATTCCCACAGACGGCGCCACCTGTTGGGTTGCGTTGCCGCTGATCTCACACACGTAATCGAGAAAATAAAGCACGCAAACGATATAACGTGGTTCGGTGATAAACCACCTACGTCCACGGAGAAGATGACCGGAATCTTATTGATGAACTCTTTACAATTACAATGAACTCACACTCACACTCTACCGCTCACAACCGCTCGCTATCTTGAGAATTAATCTCTCTGGGTGTGTGTGTATATGGTGTAATTCTGCTACTTCACTACTGAGCTCTATCGAGCTATTTATACAAGATGCAATCAAGAAATAAAATCCAACTAACTCTATTTCCCAAAGTTAGTTATAACCGCTACTCGGCTCAAAACCGAACTCTTCCTTCTCGGCTAGTTCCAGCTCAAAGCCGAGCTTCCTTCTTCTGCCTTCTTCTTCTCGGCTAGTTCCAGGCTAGTTCCAGCTCGGTAAGCCGAGCTTACCGAACTCCTTTCACCGAACTCCTTTCTAGCCGAACTCCTTTCTAGCCGAACTCCTTTCTAGCCGAGCTAGCTCAAAGCCGAGCTTCATTTCTTGATCTCTTCTTTGAGCTGCAGCTCGGCTCCAACACTCGATCAAATCAGTAGTTTGCACGGATACACTTTCACATTGGTTGGTGATATCTAGTGGTCAACTAATTTATTTTTTTATTGGTTGTTTGGACAAAATAGAGACTTTGTCATATCTCAATTTCGATAAACTCACCACCATAAACTCGTGCTGTAATTGGAAAACAAAAGTGGACTATATTAGAAAACAAATGTTAACCCCGCGCTATGCACGACTGAAAATATTTTCGTTCTATTAATTTGACATTGTAAATAAATTATAAATAAAATAAGTAACGACATCATAACATAAGACTAAAAAAATACTCTCTCCGTCAATAAAAAATAGTCTCATTTGTGGACGGCACAAGTTTTAATGAGAAATTGGTAAGGTATAAGAGAATAAGAAAAAGTAAGTAAAGTAATCGAGATACGGAGAAAAAGTAAGTAATCTATGGAAGAGCGGAGAATAAGTGGATAAAAATTGACAGAGAAACTTTCTATTTTTAGAAATAAAAGAATTTTTTGGACACTCAAAATAGTCAAATGAGCTTTTTTTCGTGGATGAATGGAGTAAAAAAATGCATGTACTAACCGTATGCAAAATAGTTATAGATATAAAATTATAAGTATGAACCAAATCAACATGGAAATATCGGTAAGTTAAAATAAAAATATTATAAACAACATTAATAAACTTATAAAAAAATCAAAATGAAGAAAACGAAGTAGTAAATTAATTGTATAGTACTAAATTCAAACATTTTCTAAAGTAAATTAATTGACTTAATTTTGATAGGCCAACAAAATTAAGTTGGCATCGACGGTTACACCATTTCTCTTAACGGCATTAACATCCCTTAATTGGTAGCTTTAATCGATTTCACAAAACTCTTCAAAACTTGTTGATATTTTTTTATAATTCCCCATAATTCGTTGAATTCTTGAGAGGCCTAAGAAATGGGCATATGAATACATAAAATGGGCGGACATTGGAATACGTTACGAGCAAGAAGCAAAATTTGTCAAAAACATCAAATTCAGGTTCATATACCATACGTCCGGTACAACAATTTTGGATCGAATATATCGAACCATGGTGTCATAATTATACATAAGAAAAACATACAACACACAATTTAAAACTTCATCTACATCCCAATCACGACGCCCAACATGACCAGTAACATGCCAGTGAAATATGTCAATACATTCGTTTTGACATTGTCAAGTCGTCGAGTGGTGATGTTAGACGCAGACCAACCGTTCTGTTGTATCCCCTCGGCAACTACATTCATCCGGCCTCCACGACATGTTTTTCCTTTTCTAACCTTCGGCTTAGAACTGACTGCATTTGGATGTCGTAGTACGACATCAAACCATTTAAAACTCCTTGGGTGAGTACCGTTCACTGGGCGTAATTCAGGTAATATTGTCCGGGATTCTTTGCATACTTTCCCGCACATATTACCTCCATTCTCCCATTCCCACGGCAACATTCGGGCAGTGCATCCAAATAACTTATCCTGATAAAACACATACATTATGGACAAATACCAAATGATGCCACATTTAAACAAAGCGTCATTAAAGTAAACAATGCAAGTTCTACATAGTTTGATAAAATGACAGCATAACAATAACACAACCGTTGCCAACACAACAAATTATTTAGCTAAAAGTTATTCCACATTTCTATTGCAATGTTCTCGTGTAATTGTGTCCACACGGTTGTGGGATCTACAGTTAGTACGTACTCATTCACATTGTTGTCCTCATCTTGTACTTGCGTGGTGGCATCCTCGTCTAATTCCGGTTCAACTGGATCACCATCTCGCACCGAATAAAGTTGTGGAGAAGGAAGCAGGCCATTATCAACCAAATTTGTGTCACAATTGGATAATAGGAGGCGCTTCGAAGGATTCTCCATCTCATTTTCAAGACAGAAAAAGCCCTTTCTATGACATTCATCGCCCGTATGACGCATGTTAAATAATTCCTTCGGATTTTGCAATCGCTCTGTTACCGGAATTGCCAGCAGATCCTTCCCACCCAATGAGGAGGTAGACGAACTGTATGTTTCGGTCACACACTACTAGTGTATTTGTTGAAATTTGGCCTTTACGTCTAGGCTTGTGAAAATGAAAACAAATGATGCAAGACATAAATTAAAGATTGTATCTTATCTTCTAGAAGTGGTGAAACCACGATTACAAACGAAGAATGGCCAGAACTAAGGACTTCCCCCTCCCCCCGAGCTAGGAAACAGAGAGCTTGAAACTGGAGTTGAGTGGATTCGCAGCTGAGAACTCTAGCTAAGAACTACTCTGTGACTGTGTGAAGCTGTGAGCTAGAAGAGCTCACCCCAGGTGATTTTTTCTTCCTTCATGTTGCTCCCTATTTATAGGGCTGCTTGAGGCTCCAACCCTAAGACGTGCCTTCCATGATTTGATATTTGTACCCTTAAAATGAAGGGTATCTTTGAGATCTCTCTCCTCTGTCCCACTCCTTGCACTGCCTGCTCCTTCTAATAATTCCCCTTGGTCAATTAGCTTTTCGGCGTTCTCACTCAATTTCTGCTCAATCTGCGTCTGCTCGGTCAATTTACATGGTCTACTTGATCCAGCGGCAACCTGCACACTTAAACTCAAAGTTTGTGCATTATCACCCCATAAGCGCGTAAATTCACCCACAAACCAATGCATGAAACGAGTCTTATCAACCCCATAACCTAATTCATAATATTTACACATTCATATCCTCCAAAATTGGGGAGCCCCTAAGGCTCCTCCTTCAACCCTAATCATTCATCTATCATTACATCCACCATTTTTGAAGTTTGGAGCAAGACAAGAGAAGACTAAATATAGGCACAACAATTCATCCTTGGGTTTTGTTTACTTTTTCTTTATGTTTTGTACTTTAATTTGTAGTTTTTATTATTTTTCTATGAGTAGCTAAACTATAAGAATTCTTGGGATGTGTTAATAACTTTTATTATTTTATATAATTCCAGTTTTTGGTATCCGTTTTGTTCATTACTTCGCTTCTATTCTAAGTGTTGGATAATTATTTCACGTTTGAGTGACACATTCTGTGATGATCTATTGGCTTGCAACATAATCGTGAGAGGAGGTTGGTGAGTTAGAAGAGCTTAGTTGACGTTACAATTAGCTTTCCCTAAAACGACACTGTTAATTGAGAGCGAAAACATTAGGAGTCTTAGGAGCTTTTAGGAGTTACAAATCTAGGATTGACGCCCCTAGTGTCTGTGATCTACTTTCTGCCGCATGAGCAATATTTATGTGACTCGTTCTAGCGAAGTATGAACCGTGCTAGGGTATCATAACTGTGTTTTGTGAAAACCATAATTGTGAAAGCTCTATCTTGGAATTCCACTTTTTGCTTGATTTACTTTGTTTATGTGCACGCTTTGTTTATTTATTTTTGCCTAATTAATTAGTCCAACCCATTGTTTCTCTAGATAATATATCACGCTTAGTACATGATACCCAGTTGCAATTATATTACAAGTGTTCGATATCCCGATATTAGCTAAATTATTTTTGTCTTGTATACTTGCAAGTAGTTGTAGTGCTAAAATATAGTGCATCAAAAGGCAATAAAGAAACAAAGGGGAAATTAATGCATATTTTGAATAATCAATGTAAAGTAGCCTGATGGAAATATAAACTGCACAACGCTGAACATAAAACATAATGTCCTCACCTTAAAGCATTTTCATCTGTTATCTGTGCAATCATCTCGAGCTGGCGTGGGCTTCTATAACAGTACCAAGTGTAAACTCAACACAGCACATAAAACTCGATGCACATAATAGGAAACTGTACCCCATGCACGCCAAAATGAAGTCCGCAAGACCTATTTTTCCTGGTGGTGTGCTAGAACAAACACGAAGATTGCAACTTGTTTTTCAATCCCAACACAATTGTAAGTCCCCCACGTGCACGTAGAATAACACATAATCGACCAAATGTGTTGCGATCCATATGCAGGTTTGAGATGCCGTCAGCATTTGAGAAGTGGACAAGGTGGTCCAAGCGCTGCAACTGTACTGGGATTTTGTATAGAATGCTAAACCTGCATTCATGCTAAAAATCCTCCTCTTTTTCTATCTAGTTCGAGCGTTATATCGATATACGAAGAAATTAATCTTAACCCGATAAACTCGAATAATATCTTCAGCATCATGCACACTCAAGCGTCATTCGTAGCGCGCAGTGACATGTTCAACAAACTCTTTTCTTTACTCATCAAAACAGCACAACGGAGTATGTTTCTGTGGTGAAGACCACCCAACTAAAACAACAGAAATCATGACACAAAATCGAAACCTAAAGTGCTAAGCACAAATAGTAAATGAATTAATCATTCATCGTAAAATATCAGCTTATAACAGAAACTCATTAGCCATTTGGGGCATTTTATGAAATTGCTAATCAATGACTACTCAAATGTGCACATAAAAGAATTAACCGTAATGATGTTTACCTCGGGATTTAGTCTACCCAAACCCTTGTCAAAGCAGTCGATGACTCGTACGCCGAAGGTGACCTTACCGGATGAAATACGGCAATGAAATGCTTGACCTTTATCAACCTACAATGGCATACACAAACACAAAAAATAAAATCCCGCAGCAAACTAAACCAGACCCAAGTCGCACCGCTCACACCCAAGTCGATTTTGGGATATTACAAATAAATGGTGCCAATAATTCTGTTTGATGACATCAAGTAATCACCGAACACAAAAATTTATCCTACTGAACTCCGACATGAAATTGTTGGGGTGGAAAGCGACGACGGATGTAGGGTTCGCGCACAAGCATTTCAAATTGGGGGAAAATGAAATGGGGATTGATTATTTGATTTTATGGGAAAGCATGTTGCTGAGGGGTAAAATAGTCTTTTCAAATTCAATTCTGGGCGTCTTCTACGATGCAGAAATAAATCACACGAATTTTGGTCGAATTTATTTGTGGTTAAAACCAAGTCGAATTTTGGTCGAATTCAATTCTAGTGCTGGACCTTCTTTATTTCTAGGGCTCCACAAATCTAAACACAATTACTTGAACACTAGATTAGACCCAGATTTGAGCCTAATACTTGACATATCCACATAAAAAACAAAGCTCAAGTTGTCACTTGGGTAAATAGTATGAACCAAGACAAACAAAAAATTTGTTACTTTTGCCCCTACTGCTACAACTTTCAAGTGAATGATCAAGATAGCTTTAAATGATTTAAAATGATTTTATTTGGGTACATCCTTCTTTATAGGTACTCACGAACGAGATTTGAGGACAAATCATTTCAACAAAGAAGAGAATGATGCGAACATGGTTGATTGACATCTGGTTCAACATAGCATCAAATGAATCATGCTAGATTTGAGGGCAAATCCTTCCCAATAAGAGAGGAATAATGCGAACCTAGGTTACTCACATCATGGAACCATATGATTAAGTGATCCAAGGGAAAAAAATTGAAGTGGAATGAGGCGTGAAGAGGCATTTAGGTCAAGGAATAAGAGACGCACTCTTAGATATTGAACGAGAGAAGATCGAGAAGATGACCATTGGAAGATTGAAGAAGTAAGTTGAAGAAGAAGAGATGAAAGCTTAAACACAGCAGCCAACGGCTATCTTAGCTCAACGGCTATATAGTTAGTTATTAGTTAGTTGAAGTCTGTTATCCTAGCTGTCACTAGTTAGTTAGATGGTTAGTTAGTTGGTTAGATCACCAAGTATATAAAGAGATATCTCATGTGTTTTTATGTAACTTTTCATTCGATCAATAACACAAAAGAGATATTTATCTCTTCAGCATGATTATGCTGAGATTATATTCTTCTCAAGGTACCAGAGCAAACTAAGATCTTCCGCTACTCTTTCTCGGATCTCTTTTCTTCGCTGATTCGTTCATCATGAATGCACGCAATCGCCCTCAGATTCCTCCTTCAGATAACACTACTAGCCCTTATTTTCTGCATCCGAGCGACAATCCTGGTGTAGCTCTCGTTCCACAGTTGCTAATTGGATCCAATTACTCAACATGGGGCTGTTCCTTCATCACAGCTCTACTAGCTAAGAATAAGTTAGTTTTTGTTGATGAATCTATACTTCGGCCGAATGGTGATGATCTCCTGTATCAAGCATGGATCAGGTGTAATAGCATTGTTGTTGCTTGGTTGCGCAACTCAGTTTCTGCTCAAATTTCTAGCATTATGTTTTTGGATAATGCTTATGAGATCTGGTCAGATCTGAAGGAACGTTTCTCTCTTGGTGATTCTGCTCGTTTATATCAACTGAGGCAGCAGTTGATGACTCTCAATCAAGGAAATTTAGATGTCAGCACATACTTCACCAATTTGAGAACGGTTTGGGATGAATTCAAAAATTCTCAGTCTCTCTCTTGGTGCAATTGCAATCGTTGCACTTGCAACAGTGCAGCTAGATGGCATCAACATCAGGAAAATGATTACATAGTTCAATTTTTAATCAGCTTAAATCCTACCTTTTCACAGATCAGATCTAATATCCTGGCTATTTCTCCTTTGCCTTCACTTTCTAAGGTGTTTTCCTTAGTTGTTCAGGAAGAGAGACAACGACGCATTGATGGAAAGCTAATATCCTCAGCCTACTCTCCAGCTCCTGCTCCAGTTACAAGTGAACAACCTTTTGCAAATGCTGCTTCAAATTTTGGCAGAGGCTTCAACAAGTTTTTGTGCAACCATTGTGGTAAAACTAACCATAATGTGGATAAGTGTTTCTTTATCCATGGTTTTCCCCTAGAATATGGCCGAGACAAACCTAAATCTACTGGTTTTAATCAATCTGGTTCATACAAGCAGAAGTCTGTGAACTATGTTGAAGATAACTCTGATTCTTCTCATTGGAAGGGATCACAATCTGGATCTCAACCTATTGTTGCAAACCTACCTACCATGGATCACTATCAGCAGCTTGTGAATCTCTTGCAAAGCCAATTCCACACTCAAAGTTCATTCACTACTACAGAGTCAGCTGAACCTCCATAGCATATCTCTCAGTCTCAAGTTGCTCCTTTTTCTGGTACGGTTTACTTCGCACCTCCTATATACACTTTATCTTCATCATATTCTAGCCTATCTACATGGATCTTAGACACAGGTGCTACACATCACATTTGCTATGATCCATCTCTATTGTCATCTGCTTCTCTAATATCTAATGCTTCTGTGAACCTTCCCAATGGCCAGACAGCTCCTATAACTCATATAGGTACTGTAAATCTCACTCCAAAAATCACTTTCACTTCAGTTCTACATGTCCCTTCCTTCTCATTTAATCTCCTTTCTGTCAGTGCCTTAACCAAAAATACATCCTGCACTGTCACTTATACTCGCAACCATTTCCAAATTCAGGAAGCTACACTGGGGATCATGATTGGGAAGGGAAATCGTGTTGGAAACCTCTACATACTTGATTTAGCTCAAACTCCACACAATGATTCAAGTATGACAAATATCATGCCTCCACTATTGTTACTCAGCCTACTGCTTAACCTACTGTTTCTGTTAATTCAGTTGTTAGTTTGGATGTATGGCACCGGCGTTTGGGCCATCCTTCACTCAATAAACTCATACTTTTGTCTGATTCTTTGTCTCCTTCTAATTCTCAAATCACTTCATGTCATATTCGTCCAATAGCAAAACAAAGAAAATTGTCTTTTCCTGATTCCTCTCACAGATCATGACATTTTTTACTTGATCCACTGTGATGTATGGGGGCCTTTCCATACTCCTACACACGATGGATTCAAGTACTTCCTCACAATTGTTGATTATTGTTCAAGGTTTGTTTGGACTTTTCTGCTCTCAAAAGTCAGAAGTTCCCACTGTTATGTCCCAATTCTTCTCCATCATTCTCACTCAGTTCTCAAAGAAAATAAAAATGTTGAGAAGTGACAATGCCCCTGAATTCAATCTTACTCCTCTACTCTCTACATATGGAACATTATCCCAACACTCATGTGTAGAAACCCCTCAACAAAATGCCAGAGTGGAGAGGAAACACCAACATCTTTTGAATGTTGCACGAAATCTGTTTTTTCAGTCTCATCTCCCCATAGAATTCTGGGGAGAGTGTGTTCTTACAGCTTCCTTCCTTATTAACAGACTTCCTTCCTATGTTCTACCTAATAAGCTGACACCCTTTCAAATGTTATTCAATAAACCTCCAACATACTCAAGTTTGAAAGTGTTTGGTGTCTTTGCTTTGCTTCAACATTGGACAAAAGCAGAAATAAGTTCTCACCAAGAGCTATAAAATGCATATTCATTGGTTATCCATCTGGTTACAAGGGGTATAAAGTCATGGATTTGAAGAGCAATAACATTTTCATTAGCAGAAATGTTATTTTTCATGAAAATGAATTTCCACTCTCTCAGCTAAAACCCACATCCTTTCCAAACTTTCCTCCTCAAGAGTCAGAAAACATTTAACCTGAGCAAAATATTTAGCCTCAGCATATTATTCAGCATCAGCAAAATATTCACTCTTCTATGCCTCTTCTGCAGCAAGAAAATCTCCCTTCTCAGCCTGATAACACTCATGTTACACCATCAACAACCTCTCATCATTCCACTTCAGGAAGAATCATCAAAACCCCAGCACACCTCACTGATTACATATGTAACTTAGTGGTGTCTAATTCAAAATACCCTATTTCTTCATACTTCTCTAATGCCGAGCTATCTTAGCCTTATCTCAAATTCATCATTCTTGTTTCCACACTCACTGAACCTAACTCCTACAAGAAAGCTTCTCAACATCCTGAGTGGGTATTGGCAATGCAAGAGGAGTTGCAAGCTCTGATAAGAACAGAGACTTGGCTGATCACTGTGTTGCCTCCGGGCAAGATTCCCATATCTTGCAAGTGGGTGTATAAGATCAAGTTCAAGGCTGATGCCACAGTAGAGAGATATAAAGCCCGGTTAGTTGCTAAAGGCTTCACACAGCAGGCTGGGGTGGATTTCCATGATACATTCTCTCCAGTTGCAAAGCTAACTACTGTCAAGATGGTGCTTGCTCTTTCTGCTATACATGGATGGAAACTAGCTCATCTTGACATTAATAATGTCTTCTTATATGGTGAGTTGGATGAAGAAATATACATAACATTGCCTCCTGGTTTGATTGTTCCAAAGGCCTCTGCTGTGTCTGGACAGCTTGTTTGCAAACTGAAGAAGTCTCTTTATGGGTTGAAGCAGGCTTCTAGGCAATGGTATTTGAAGTTCTCACAAGTTTTATCTAGCTTTGGCCTATCTCAATCTGCATCAGACCACTCATTTTTTTATAGACATTCCACTGATGGTTCTTTCTTTAGAATTGTCATTTATGTGGATGATATCCTTGTTGCTTCTAGTAATGATGCGCAAATAACAAGCTTCAAGGAGTTCCTCACCAATCACTTCAAATACAAGGATCTAGGCACTCCAAAATATTTTTTGGGAATTGAGATTGCTAGAAACAATAGTGGCATCTTCATCTCTCAACAAAAATATGCACTAGATCTTGTCTCTGTGCAGGCCTTCTTGGCTGTAAGCCCTCCACCATTCCCATGGACTCATCTAAAAATCTTCAACAAGATGAAGGGGAGCCTCTCACTGACCCCACTGCTTATAGAAGACTCATAGACCGTTTAGTGTATCTTTGCATAACTAGACCGGATATCACTTTTGTAGCGAATAAGCTTAGCCAATTCTTGTCCAAGCCTTGTTCCGGACACATGCTCGTAGCTGAAAAGGTTCTCAAATACTTGAAACGCACCCTAGGTCATGGTATTTTCTACTCAGCAAAGTCAGATCCATCCCTATGCATTTTCTCTGATGCAGACTGAGCTGCATGCCCAGATACAAGAAGGAGTATTTCTGGCTTTTGTCTTTTTCTGGGTAGCTCTCTGATCTCTTGGCGCTCGAAGAAACAACACATCGTTTCTAGATCTTCAGCTGAAGCAGAGTATAGATCAATGGCCTTAGCATGTTGTGAAGTCGTTTGGATTCTGGCTCTACTGAAAGACTTTGGAGTCTCTGTGAAACAACCCATGCATATTCATAATAATCTTCAACTTGCTGATATATTCACCAAACCTTTGGTGTCAGCTCCCTTCCACAACTTGTTGTCCAAGATGGATGTCACAACTGTATACAGTCCATCTTGAGGGGGGCTCTTAGATATTGAACGAGAGAAGATCGAGAAGATGACCATTGGAAGCTTGAAGAAGTAAGTTGAAGAAGAAGAAGAGATGAAAGCTTAAGCACAGCAGCCAACGGCTATATAGTTAGTTATTAGTTAGTTGAAGTCCGTTATCCTAGCTGTCACTAGTTAGTTAGATGGTTAGTTAGTTGGTTAGATCACCAAGTATATAAGATGATATCTCATTTGTTTTTATGTAACTTTTCATTCGATCAATAACACAAAAGAGATATTTCTCTCTTCAGCATAATTATGCTGAGATTATATTCTTCTCACTCACCAAAAAACGGTGTCGGGAGGGTCTGAAGTATCAAAACATCTAGGTGGTTCGTTGTCCCCTAAACCACCAGACCAGGTGAAGCTATTCGGCGAAGCAGAGATAACACCTGACTAGGTGAATTAATGACACTAAGTGTCACCTGACTAGGTAGAAAGGTGCATGGCAAGGTCAAAATGATTTACACGGTGAAATGAACAAAGTTGAGATCAATTTGTATCAGACTTCGAATGAATATTGTAGCCTCCTTTGTGAATTATCTTTCTATTTTGGGTTAGAGTTTTATTTATGAATTCCACCTTTGATGATTGCTTTTGTTATTTGGAATAACATTGAGTAAAGGTATGTAAGAGCATCTCCAATGGCGGACGTCCGGTCGGACATCCGCGACGGGCGACCGGGACGTCCGCCATTGTGGCGTTTCAACTCGGATACGGACGTCCCGTAAGGACGTCGGATGTCCTCAGACGTTGCGGCGACGGGCGGGCGGACGTCCGCCATTGTGGCGTGGGTCGGACGTCCGGGTCGGACGTCCGGTATATTAATTTTTTTTTTAACTCTATATATACGACTCGTTGAACTTCATTTCATTCGCACGTCCCGTAATTGTTTTATTACTATGTAAAATTTTTTTCAAATCATATATGTTTTTTTTAAATGAAGTTGTTAATTTTTCCCGTTCGTATTCGTGTTGAAATTTTATTTCCGTAAACGTAAATTGCTTTATTTGTGAATTTGTGATTTTTTTTATTGTTGGAAGTCCTAGTGGGAAGAGCGATGGGAAGGGCGGATTAGGAAGGGGATGTCCTAGTGACGTGGCAGTGGGATGGGAAGTCCTAGTGACATGGCAGGAGGTGTTTTTGGGAAGTTCTGGTGGATGTCCGAGTGGGACATCCGCCCACTAGAGATGCTCTAAGTTAGCTTTTGTTTCTAGATTGTGGAACCATTTAGTTGAGTTGCTTTAGTAAAAGTAGTCAATGGATGTCTTTATTATTTTGAAAAAAAGTCCAAAGTCCCAGATAGATTTCCTTTCATTATTACACTTTCTCCATTTTCGTTCTTTTCATCCTATCATTTGAGATTCACCTTTTGTGGGTATCTTATCATTTTGTTTCCTTGGTAAAAAACAAATACTAGAAAACCCCCTCGATTTTACATTATTGAAGTCGAGATTCACATCAATAATTTTTTATTGCAAAAATTAAACTTTAGTCACTCTTGAAGCATACCCGGATCATGAATTCTAAATCGAGAACTCTACCATCTCCGTCCAAAAAAAAATAGACTAATATCAACATTTTTGGGTGTCCACCAAAATTAGACCAATTCTACGTATAGAAGTTTTAAACAAATACTCTCTCCGTCCCGCACTACTCGCACGTATTTCCTTTTTGGGCGTCCCAAGTTACTTGCACTCTTTCCATTTTTAGTAAAAATTTTCACCTACAGCCGTCATTTTTGACTTTCCTATACACTCATTCCTTAATCTCCGTGCCGAAAAGGAAATGAGCGAGTAGCTCGGGACGGAGGGAGTACTAACCTTACATATCAATCTAATGTGGACCCCATAATCCACTAATATTATATACACCACCTTTTCTCTCCCTCCCAGTTACTTTACTAATTGCGTATTAAAATCCGTATCATTTATAACCTTATCTTTTTTTTTGGAACGGATGTAGTATCCATTATATAAATTAATTTGGAACGGATCTAGTATCAATTATTAGAATAAATAGTTTTAGACTTTTAAGTGAGATAGAGAAAAGGGCTACACAATATTCAATGTTACTAAATCATAATAACACGAGTGAAATGGAAGACGTGAAATGAGCATCAGAATTCACAACATATCTTTTAGAAATTAGAGTTAGATCCGAAAGATAGCAGGATAATTATTAATTCTTGGCCAACTAAATCTAACGAAGAGATGCATTCATTAAAAACTCAAATATCTCGTGAAATGAAATAACTAATTTATTTTGTTATTGTCATTCATCAGACAACCAAATGCATAACTTTAGTACATTCATGCATGAATAAATAGGATGGAAAATGGAGAGAGTTTATGCTAAGTTTTAGTTAAACCACATATGTTTCTTAGTTAGGCATTAGTCTGAAAAAGTTAAGGCAAACCTCAACAAAAATTAGTCACTACTTTGGTCGGATTTTAATACAAACCTCCTTACCAATCGAATACCTTTAGTTAATAAAAGATAAACAGAAATATTGTCCTAAAAAAAGAAAACCCCACAAATGAATAGTACTACTATTATTATTATCGGTAAATAAAAAAAAATCCAAAAATAATTTGAGGGCACAAAAATATTTAAAGAAAATTCCCTCCCTGGTGACCCAACGTTTTTGTAGATGGGTAGGCGCAGTAGGAGCCACTGGATTCCCGGTAGAAATCATGGAATAAATATGTCTGGTCAATGGATTTTGACCAAATAATAAATGTGACGAGACATCTAATTTTGTGAAATTAGATGATATAGCGTCGATCTACACTTTACGTAGATAAATGTAGTATATTCACTTTCTAAAATCCGATTTCCGGTGAATGAGAAATAGTGGATTAAAGTTGGGCATAATTATCTTTTAATTAAAGCTTGGAGTGTGAGCTTAGGGAATAATTAACTAGTGTTAATTATCCCACATAGGAGAAGTGACACATCTTTTAATGTGTTTAAATTAAGTGACTTTATGTTACTTAATAATTATAGTGGACCAAAATGGGTGAAAGAGCCCACACGCGCGCACACGCGCGCGCCGCCGCCCGCCCGCCCGAGCCCGTGCTCGCAGGCCCGGGCTCGGGCTCGATCTTGGACTTGGACTTGGATCTTGGTAATTGGTCTTTGGGCTTGGGTCTGGACCCATAGTAATCTTTTTAGACCACCGCTGAGTCAGCAATCCAAGTGGCTTGACACATCGTCAAGCGTGGCACAGTCAGACCTGCCACGTGAGAAATCCACACGCTCCACACGCGAAAGGCACACTCCTGCCACACGCTTGTAACCGCCGACGGTTACGAATCTGCCATGATGAGCCTTCATGGCTTGGTTGACCCTGCATGGTGGCTTGGCCTATAAATAAGGTAGTCATTCCACTGCATTTGACACAACATTCACAAGCATCTGCATCATAAGCTCTCTCCCTCTCTGCATTGTCTTTCTGTCGAAGCTCTGCCCTCTCCTCCATCCAGTTCGCGGGAGCTTGTTGCGTCTGTGGTGCTGCAACCAACAAGACGTAGCCGTTTTATCTTTGGGGACGAAACGCCAATCCGAAGAGCACTACCGGGGTGTATCTCGTCTTGCGGAAAGAGGACTCCTCGACTCGGCTAACAAAGTGAACTAAAACTTTCGAAACTTTAAACACCTTTGCTGGAGATGTCGACAGAATCCAACACCGCTGCTGCCACCTCCGCCGCCATTTCCTCCACCATGGAGACAACTGGACCTGTCAACACTTCATCGATTCCGACGATGATGCCCACTCCCGGGCGCTATCCATCTTCATCAACAACCCCTTGGGAGTTTTTTAACCCCCTTGGGCCCACTGGTGGATCCACCTCGAGTGGATCGGTTGGTTCCACTTTTAGTGGTTCCTTCGGATCCTTTAATGGATCGAGTGCTGGGGCCTTCGGGTCTCACACGAATGCTGGGGCCTTCGGGTCTCATGCGGGTGTTAGTTCCTTCGGGGATAGTACGATCATGGCGGGCTCTATGCCCAACATGAATGGTGGGGGCTCTATGCCCAACCACGTTGTTGGCTCCTTCGGGGGCAACGTAATTGGCTCCTTCCATGGACCAAGTTCGGCACCGTTGGCACCAAGAATGATGCCACATGCAAAGAAGCCACCAAATTTTTGAGGATCTTACTTCAAAAGGTGGTACCAAAAGATGTTGTTCTACTTGACAACATTGGGCGTCGCCAACTTTCTCACTGAGAATGAGCCGCCCGCGCCAAGCGATCAAGAGACTAGGCTCGAAGTTATGGCGGACTATGAAGCTTGGAGAAAAGGAGATTACCTTTGTAAAAATTTCATTCTAAGTGCTTTAGATGATAGTTTGTACAATGTATACTACGTTGTAACCACATCAAAAGAGATGTGGGAAAGCCTAGAAAGAAAGTATAGCATAGATAATGCTGCAGGTACTGAACAAGTTGTAGCATCCAAATTTATGGACTACAAGATGGTCGACTCTCGACCCATCATGGAGCAAGTTCAAGAGCTCTAAATGATCATCCACGCACTAGTGGCTGAAGGGATGACCTTGCCCGACAAATTCTTAAGGTGCACGATCATTGACAAGCTTCCTCCTAGTTGGAAGGACTTCAAGAGTTATCTCAAACACAAGCGAAAGCAGATGACCCTTGAATACTTGATCGTGAAATTGCGCATTGAGGCTGATGTGCGCAAGAGCGACCAAAAGGCTAAGTGCTTTAGCCCACTTGAAGCCAAAGTCAATCTGTTGGAGCGGGGCAGTCCCTCCAACAAATGCCCTCGCCCAAATCGTCCAAGTGACACAGGAAAGGGAAAGCAGCCTACAAAGAAGTTTGAAGGCGACTGCTACAAATGTGGCAAACCGGGCCACTTTGCAAAGGACTGCCGTAGCAAGAAGAAGAAGCCGGTTGCCCACGTCGTTGAAAAGGAGTTCAAGGACTGGGATAAAAACGACCTCATTGCTGTGGTCACTGAAGAAGTTAACCTTGTTGACAACAAGGGTGGCTGGTACATCGACACCGGCGCTACTGCTTATGTCTGCTCGGATAGGAGCAAGTTTGCCTCCTACACTATTGTTGAAGGGAGGAAGATCAACATGGGGAATCAAGCATCGTCCGAAGTCCTTGGCATTGGCAATGTGATTCTCATGATGACGTCTGGCGTCACTATCACTTTGAAGGATGTGCTGCATATCCCGGACATCCGCAAGAACCTAGTGTCAGGATCAATACTAGTTAATAAGGGGTTTAAACTTGTATTTGAGTCTGATAGGTTTGCATTGTACAAGTTTGGAAAGTCACTCGGAAAAGGTTATGTAACCGATGGACTTTTCAAGCTTAGTGTAGCAACTCGCAGTGTTGCAAAGCCGTTGGCTAATAATAATAAAGCATCTACTTCCTCTTACTTGACTGAGTGTTCAAATTTGTGGCATTGTAGATTGGGACATGTAAATTCAAAAGCCATTAAAAGATTAGTGAATTTAGATTTACTAAAGGCTAATGAAGTGGATACCCAAGATAAATGTGAAATTTGTCTTGAAGCAAAAATGACTAAGTTGCCGTTTCACTCGGTTGAACGAAGCACAAAACCCCTTGAATTAATTCACACAGACGTATGTGATTTAAAGATGGTGCAAACTAGAGGTGGTAAAAAGTACTTTATCACTTTCATAGATAATTGCACAAGGTATTGCTACATTTATCTTTTAAGAAGTAAAGATGAAGCAATAGAAGCGTTCAAAAATTATAAGAACGAAGTTGAGAATCAACTTGGTTGTAAAATCAAAACAATTCGAAGCGATAGAGGAGGCGAATATGTAGCCCCGTTTGAGGAGTTATGCAACGCAAGTGGTATAATTCATCAAAGAACTGCTCCATATTCACCACAATCTAATGGTGTTGCAGAATGCAAAAATCGAACTCTAAAAGAGATGATGAATGCACTGCTTCTGACTTCAGGGTTACCACATAACATGTGGGGGGAAGCTGTTTTGACAGCCAACTATATCTTGAATAAAATACCTCTCAAAGGAAAAGATGTTACTCCTTATGAGTTGTGGAAGGGAAGGAAGTCATCCTACAAATACCTCAAAGTGTGGGGGTGTTTGGCCAAGGTGATGGTTCCTCCGCCCAAAGAAGTTACAATTGGACCTAAAACAATTGATTGTATCTTCATTGGATATGCACTTAACAGTAGTGCATATCGATTTGTTGTTCACAAGTCTGAAATATCAACTATAACAGTAGGGACAACAATTGAGTCAAGGAATGTCGTATTTCTCTAAAATACATTTTCTTGCAAAGACAAAGAAAAAGTCGTAACCAATTCTGAGACAAGAATTGAGGAAGAAGCCACTAGTTCTAAACCAGTTGAGATTGAAGCCACTAGTTCTAAATCAGCGGATGAGGAACCTGAATCGCGCAAGCGTGCAAGACCCGATCCAAAAGATACAATACTAAGACGTGGTAGTAGGGTCAGAACACCAAAAATATTTGGTCCTGACTACATTGCTTTTATGTTAGATGAAGAACCGACATCTATAAAAGTAGCCTTCAATGGCCCAGACGGGCTACATTGGAGAGAAGCTGTTCAAAGCGAAATTGACTCAATTTTGCTAAACCACACTTGGGTGTTGGTAGATCTACCTGAAGGTGCGAAACCTCTAGGTTGCAAATGGGTACTTAAAAGGAAATTTAAGGCCGATGGAACAGTGGATAAGTATAAAGCCCAACTAGTAGTAAAGGGTTTTAAACAAAAGGAAGGACATGACTTCTTCGATACCTATTCACATGTAACAAGGATTACATCTATCCGAGTGCTTCTCGCTATTGCTGCATTGCACAATCTTGAGATTCATCAAATGGATGTAAAGACCGCGTTTCTAATTGGTGAACTAGAAGATGAAATCTATATGGAACAACCCGAAGGGTTTATAGTACATGGACAAGAGAAAAAGGTATGCAAGCTCGTAAAGTCTCTATATGGATTGAAACAAGCGCCATTGCAATGGCACTTGAAGTTTGATAATGTGATGTTATCAAATGGGTTTAAAATCAACGAGTGCGACAAATGTGTCTACATCAAGAGCACTAATAACGGTCATATTATAGTGTGTCTATATGTTGATGATATGTTAATCTTGGGTAGCAACACTCAAGTAATTAACGATACAAAGGCCATGTTAAAGAGAAACTTTGATATGAAAGACATGGGTCTAGCCGATGTAATTCTTGGAATGAAGATTCTAAGAACGTCTGATGGAATCATCTTAAAACAATCACATTATGTTGAGAAGATATTGAATAAATTCAAAGCCTATGATGGCGCGCCGGTTAAGACTCCAATTGAACTCGACGTTCACTTGAGCAAGAACAAAGGCGAGCCCGTTGCACAAGAAGAGTATGCACGGGTCATCGGATGCATTATGTACTTGACTAATTGCACTCGACCTGACATTGCTTGTGCCGTGAACAAGTTGAGTCGTTACACGAGCAATCCAAGCAAAGAACATTGGAGAGCTCTTATGAGGGTTTTGAGATATTTAAAACATACTCAAAATCATGGGCTACACTTCTCGAGATACCCCCGGTACTTGAAGGGTACTGTGATGCAAATTGGATATCCGACAATAGAGACTCACTTTCAACAAGTGGATACGTCTTTACTATTGGGGGTGGTGTTGTATCGTGGAAATCCACAAAACAGACATGTATAGCCCGATCAACAATGGAATCGGAGTTCATCGCCTTAGATAAGGCTGGTGAGGAAGCAGAGTGGCTTAAGAACTTCCTTGAAGATATTCCATGTTGGTCTAAGCCAGTGCCACCAGTGCTGATCCACTGCGATAGCCAGGCAGCTATTGGAATGGCAAACAATGGCTTCTATAACGGTAAGTCTCGACATATACGTCGACGACATAACACCGTGAGACATTTGATCACAACATGGGTGATTACAATTGACTATGTGAAATCAATAGATAATCTAGCGGATCCGCTAACCAAAGGGTTAAACCGTGATCAAATGAATAAGTTGCTAGAGGGAATGAGTTTGAAATCCACAAACTAAAGAATTGTCATAGTGGTAACCCAACCATGATGACTGGAGATCCCAAGAACTTGGTTCAAATGGACAACTAAGCTATGAGAGTTCATGAGAAACACTCAACTATATATATTCCCTAGAGAGCAATAGAGTGTTGGAAAGCTTGCCTAGTGGTGAGGCTAAGTCTATGACTTTTAATGACTCCTAAAGATCTCGAGTAGATTGAGTTCTCAAGGAGACCGAGTAGGGCAAGATACTCGATTAGGAATCACCTATATAAGTGTGAAGTGAGGTCGCTTCAAATAACACCATTGTCTCGGTGCACGTCGTAGGGGATTAGTTCAAAGCATCGCGCTACTAAGCCGCCTGTGTATCCGATAGTGTCGACTATGGAGGGTTCAAAGCCAACAACTACCTATCATTATGCTTATATACCTCTCGAGGGTTGAGCTTGTGTCTGCATGCATATGCATTTGGCTATTTCCACTCATGTGGGGGATTGTAGAAATCATGGAATAAATATGCCCGGTCAATGATTTTGACCAAATAATAAATGTGACGAGACATCTAATTTTGTGAAATTAGATGATATAGCGTCGATCTACATTTTACGTAGATAAATGTAGTATATTCACTTTCTCAAATCTGATTTCCGGTGAGTGAGAAATAGTGGATTAAAGTTGGGCATAATTAGCTTTTAATTAAAGCTTGGAGTGTGAGCTTAGGGAATAATTAACTAGTGTTAATTATCCCACATAGGAGAAGTGACACATCTTTTAATGTGTTTAAATTAAGTGACTTTATGTTACTTAATAATTATAGTGGACCAAGATGGGTGAAAGAGCCCACACGCCCGCGCACGCGCGCCGCCGCCGCCCCCGCCCGAGCCCGTGCTCATGCTCGCGGGCCCGGGCTCGATCTTGGACTTGGACTTGGACTTGGATCTTGGCAATTGGTCTTTGGGCTTGGGTCTGGACCCGTAGTAATCTTTTTAGACCACAGCTAAGTCAGCAATCCAAGTGGCTTGACACATCGTCAAGCGTGGCACAATCAGAGCTGCCACGTGAGAAATCCACACGCTCCACACGCGAAAGGCACACTCCTGCCACACGTTTGTAACCGACGACGGTTACGAATCTGCCATGATGAGCCTTCATGGATTGGTTGACCCTGCATGGTGGCTTGGCCTATAAACAGGCTAGCCATTCCACTGCATTTGACACAACATTCACAAGCATCTGCATTATAAGCTCTCTCCCTCTCTGCATTGTCTTTCTGTCGAAGCTTTGCCCTTTCATCCATCCAGTTCGCCGGAGCTTGTTGCGTCTGCGGTGCTGCAACCAACAAGACGTAGCCGTTTTATCTTTGGAGATGAAATGCCAATCCGAAGAGCACTACCGGGGCGTATCTCGTCTTGCGGAAAGAGGACTCCTCGACTCGGCTAACAAACTTCACGGTTTAGTTGTTTCGTTTTCAGTTGTAATTTCAGTTCAGTTTTCATTTGTATTCCTTCTTTTGGGTTGTATTACGCCCGGTTGTATCTCTTGTAATCCCAGAAACCAACATTCACATCCCACTTCCACAGTTCCACGTGGCATCATCCATGGCCCACACAAGAGAACAGTCTTCAGGTCATCAATGGTAAAAGAGTTGGGGTTTAAGCTATGGTATGGGTATGGAAGGGGTGGTTTTCACAGGGTTTTTGCTTATCTTTTCAAAAAAACAACAAATTAGATCAAAAGCGAAAGCATAAAATTTAAAAGATTAATTTTTTTACTTCTATTGGTTTGCTAATCGTGTAAAATGGATTAGATGATTAGATGATCTGGGTTGTTCAAGATTCAAGATGGGTTGGAAAAAGTTTTGATCTTGAGTTGTTTGTTGGCATGCATGGTTGCTTTGCTGAAGAAAATGAGGTGGCAATTGAGATAATTCATGGTGGCATGGAAAGAATTCTGATTCCTTGAAGGTGAGTGAGAATGAGATGATCACATTTCTGTTTGTGGTTTGGTAAAGTTGGAGGTTTTCCTTCAGATTTTTCTTCAAATGGGAATATCTAAGAGTTCACATAATTATTTTCATCATAATTTGGAAGTGTCATTTTACCATGCAAACAATTATCAAAATTTATATGCTTTATTACAATCGTTTTTTTTTGCCTTGCCTCAAAATATAATATCATAAAATGCTGCTGAAATTCCTTTCACTTTCTCTTCTCCTCCAGCCTCTTAATTTCTCTGTTTGTTTACAAAATCAATTCCATCACTTATTTCAATTTGTTCTATTCCATCATAAAGAGGCATCATTTTCCTGCAATACTTTTGTAAAAGTGGTTTGGTTTCTTTCATCAAAAGCTCAACTTTTTGCACTTTCATCTTAAGCAATCTCCAGTTTTCATCTTTCGTATTGGTGGTTTATCATTTACCTTTCTGTTAATTATGATTTGCAGCCAAGGATCTGGTGATGATCTACTAATGTGCTTTCACTCGAATTTTATACTAATAGAGTAATTCATTCTAGGTGTTTTCCTTATCTATTCGTTATATGCATTTGTTGTATTCAGCAATCGTTATGACGTTCCCTTCTGCGTTGACCCCTTTGGCATTTTAAGTCGAAACATGGCCATTTTCTGGTAATTCTGTTGGTGGAGGACTCCGCGACATGATCTATATCTGTCCATAACATCTTAAACTATTATAAACTTGATTTCCCTTAAAAGTTATGAATGAGATCTTGTGTGTAACTGCATTGTATCTCTGTTCATTCTGTGCACTTTTGTCTTTACAAAACATGTGTTGTGCGCGTTCTCGTTGCATAGGGATTATGTCTTAGTCAAGCTCCGGAAGACTGGTCTTCCTGTTTTAGTATGGCTCTGAGATATGGCATTGCAGAAGAGATTAGAGTATGGATTTGATGGGTATCAGGTGCCTCCAACTCCTCGTGCTGCAGGATCAGTTAGGGTAAAATTACTCTTGGAAGGCGAAAGGTCGCCATCTGGAACAGAGCAGCCTCCGCGTTTGGGAAATGCTGTTGAGAAGGAAGACAAGTACAAGGATAAGGGTAAGTCTTTAGAAGAAAATCCTTGTGATTCAGATTGTTATGAAAGGAACTTTCTCTTTACTGAAATAGTTTCTGAAGCCCCCAATCCAAATTCTCGTTCGAACGAACTTGCTTGCGTTCAAAATGTTATAACATCTTCTGATTGCTCAGTGAAGTTTGGTTGTGTGGCGAACGATGATTGCAAGATTTCCGTGTGCAGTTCAGTGCATCCAGACAGAAAATCTTCTGCTATATTGTGTAGTATAAAGTTTCCCTTTTGTATGGACCGCGATGTACAGTTAGTTACTAGAGATGATGACGATAACGATAACTCTTCTGAGTGCATCGAACCTAGCACCAGAAATAAGGCCTTAAGCTTAGAAAGTTTGTAGCACCTAATAAGCATTGTCAAATAACTTCAAATGTGAAAGATGATGAAGGCTGTTGTAATGCTGGTTAGTTGCTTTGGCTGTTAACTTTATATGGTGGTTTTGTAGTCTAAAACGAGTTTCGTCCATTTGCAGAAAGACGCAACTATCTCAACACAAAGAATGGTTTTAAGCGCCAAAGGTCTCTCAGGGATAATCCTTGCAAAAAAGAGGAAGCTATTTAACTGTAGTTCCGCCTCTAACTCTGATGAAAGCATCACCGGAGATGAAATGTTTGAAAATGGTGTTAATGAAGGTAGGCTCAAGAAAGTTCCCATCACTCAAAGAGGTTTCTCATATTGAAATATTTTTTTGTTTGGCTTAGGATCAAGTCTTTTAAGGTTTTAGAGTTAGTAATTGAGATTCAAGAAACTGCAACCGTTGGTTCTCTGAAGGTATCGAAGATCAACGACATTATACTGTTTTGCAGCATATGGTTATGGAAGCAGTAAGTACAGTACTGTTTTTCGCATAAGATGTTTTACGTTGGTAAAATGGCGTATAATGAAGTACTAGTTAGTTGTCCGTTTGCAGGATAAGTGGAAGACATTGGTCCACACGGCCGGAATATCACCTCAGCCCGTGCCACAGGAACTCCTCGACAGAGTCTTGACGGCTCATGCTTACTGGTCACAACAGCAGCAGCAGCAGCTCGAGTCCCAGCCAGACACTTGCCTTCTTCTATAGAAGTGAGTGATATCTTCATTTTGTTTTTCTGTGATTAATTCAATACTAATACTAGGATGTATGTATGACAAGTGTGTCAAAGAAAAAAGGAGTAAATTATGTACTAATATTTGGGTTGTAGCAGTTGTAAATGGGTTAAGGAATAAGAGGCAGAATTCTGCATTATGCTTATACTGGAAAACTTGCAATCTTTTTTATTAGTGTGAAGTTTCTCTCAGTTGTCAGTTGTAATATAAGGAGTAGCCTCTTGTTGATGTACAACAATTGATTCTTTCCCAATGTAAAGGTATTATTTTAACAAGAGTTTGTTATTAACATTTGTATGAAATTTTCCCATTCGATACTATCCATGCCTTCAATTCCAATATCTTGGAACGAATTTATGGGTGAATTATGAGTAAATGTCAATTTTTGTCCTAAATATATGATCAAAATACGAATTTAGTCTAAAACATTCATTTTTTGAAAAACAGGTCCATACTAAATGAAATACTTGCTGGAGTGGTCCTTTTTGTACGGTTCCGTAAAAAAACTAACGGTCATGCCACTGTGCAATTAGCATTGACTGTTAGTATTTTGACGGAACTGTCAAAAAAAGGACTACTTCAGCGACATTTTCATTTGTTATGAACCTATTTTTCAAGAAATTAATATTTTGGACCAATTCGTATTTTGGTAATATGTTTAAGACAAAAATTGACTTTTACTCCTTAAATTAACAAAAATTTGTAGTAGTAAACTAGTACTAAGAAAAGTGAACAATTTTAACTTTCACTCTTAAAATCTTTCTATCCAATTTAAGATCAATTTGAAGATATAATGTTATACTATGACTGTTTTAACTAAGTAGCCAATTATTGGAAATGGAGAAGACTACTAAAAGCAAAACAACTTGCAAAGAGAAACATATATGCATTTTCTTCTTCAAGTCTTGAATTAATTTGGTTATTATTGGCCTTAAAATTTTACATCATATGTTGGGAACTTTGTAGACAAGGTCGCATCTACACACTAGTTTATCAAAGAAGAACATGAAATAATAATACAGTATTAATTTAACCATTTTTTCATCTTGAGGATAAGCGTATATTCTTTTTAAAATCGGTGATTTATTTACACCATGTAGCTACTATATTTTTCGCTTACAATATTATTTTATTTATGAGTTTTATAATTTCAATTTTATTTTGTGAAGAACAGATAATTGATGTGTCAAATTTTAAATATTAGGAGTTTGCTTTAGAAAATATGCTACCTTACCCCACATTAGACCTTGGTCTGTGTGAAGCCTCCAAGTTATATTTCTCCTCTTCAAACCAACAAATTACGAAATGATATTCTATTGAAGCTAAGTCAAAATTGCAAAGATGATTAATTATTTTTCAAGTCAAAGCAAAAACTTGCACACAAAGGTTCCAGCCTCCAAGTATTTAATTGATAAGTGGGTTAATTTGTCCATTTTTAAAAGGGGACATATTTCTTTTTTATTCACAACATCCACTAATTTTAATAGACGACTCAATTCTCGGTCTATATATGGTGGAACAAATATTTAATAAATTAAACTGTGCTAATAAAATGGATTGTTTTGTTTGCGCTCTCACCAAAGCCAAAGTTTATGATAAAAATGCTTTACCTAAATACTTCTAGTTATGCATTAATAATACTACTATTACTACCTACTTAATAATACATGATGTCTCAGAAACCAACAACATAATTTCAATGAACTTTAATAAATAGTCTTAAGTAGCAAAAAAGAATTTGTTAAAGGTTTTGTCATCTAGTCAAAAGTGTTACTTAAAACAAGAACAAAATGTTGGCCAGATAGATTAATAAAGAATGATTTAAGCTTTGACTGTTTTAATTTTGAAGCAAGCTTCGTCAATGCTTCTCTGGACTTGGACATATTAGAAAGTTTATTGTATATATTTCTTACCCAATCAGATTTTTTAAATACTCCAATCAACTTATGTATTGAAACGAATGCACTATACTCACATCGTTCCATAAAAATATGAATGTATAATATGACACGAATTAAGATAAAATTGATAAAATAAAAGAGATGATGAGAAGAGTAGTCAAAGGGTAGTGTTAGTGGATAGTGAGACCCTCATTATTATTAGTGTTTTAATAGGTATAAGTTGTAAATAAATTAATGCATATGAATAATAAATTGGGATAACTTTCCATAAATGGAAATGCCTATTTTTTTATGGAACGGACAAAAATTAAAAGTACCTATATTTTTATGGGACATAGAAAATACTATTATTTTTAAAAGTGACACGTACCCTCCACAACTGCTCGAGGCAAATAGGCCCGAACCCGAGTTTGAGTAGACCCAATTTTTTATAAACAATGACTTGCACTACAATAACTTATACAATTTTTTATGTGTAAATAATAATTTTTCATAGAAATTATAACGAGGGAGAGATGAAATTACGCAACGATTGGTGGTGAAATAAGTTAACATACGATTTGTATGAATATAAGCTAACTAGATATTAATTATACTCATGTAACTATATTTGTGTCCTTGAAAGAGCTTGAGCTCACCTCAAAGATCGAATTTATATGCAAAATTAGATAAATTAATTAGTTAAGCAAAAGATCAAAGCTCAATTCTACAATCATAGGTTTAGTCATTTAGATGTTATAATTTTTTAATTTTTCTAAACTTTTTTACGCATATTTTAGTGACATGAATATGATTTTCATCTATCCGATTTTACATGATTTTAAGGCATAGAATTTTGCATGACTTTAAGGTATATCATTTCAAGTTTGATTGTCTTTCACCTAAATTATACTCCTCATTATTGCATATATTTCTATATTTTGGTATTTTGACGTATTATGTGAGAAATATGCAAAATAAACTTAGAGAAGGTGCAGAAAAACACAGAAAATGAAGATTGAAGGAAACAGACCAAGTCAGCGGTCCGCTAACCCACAGTCACCAGCGGTCCGTTTCAGAATTCGAGTCTGCACCAATGTTACTACCAGACGAAGTCAGCGGTTCGCCGAGAATTATGCCAAAAGTCCAGAAGCATCTCAACGACCCGCTGAATTTGTGCGGTGGATGCAGTTTGTCCTATTCGTCTCCAAGACTTAACTTTTTTAGCCAAACGTGTTACTCCCTACGTCCCATAATAGATGACACACTTGAAAAATGGCACAAGATTTTAGGAGATGTTGTTTTGTGTATTGAGTGGAGAGAGAAAATAGTATATTTATATTAATGTGAGAGATGAATTTTTTGAAAAAAAAAATGTGACATCTTTTGTGAGACAAATTAAAAAGAAATATGTGACATATATTCGAAAAACGCCCACAAGTTTATAACGCCCACAAGTTTATAATTACTCCCAATGCTTCATCATATAACGCCCACAAGTTTATAAGTACTCCCCATACATCATCATTTAGTAGAAACTGACTCACCTGAGAATTCCCTCTTTAAAAAGTCATCATTCTATTCTATTCTATTAAACATTGAAACCTCGTTCAACTAAGAGAATAGAGAAAAACTAACACCATCAAGATTTTATTATTGGCTTTTGTCATGAGATTGTTTTATATTTTTTTTATTATTATGGATTTTGTTACTTTTTTTTAAATAAAAAACACCTAAAGTGGGCGGGGTTAGGCAGACCCTCAAACCGTAAATAAAATCTAAATGTAGAAAACGGGTATGAATATAATTCTTGTTCGATATATGAATGTACAGAGATCCTACAATTATATAGGCTACACAAGGATACATAAAAGGTAAACCTAATTTACATTTATTGTGTTCTATCTTAGGTAAATATTCTCCATATCAATTCCTTGTAATGCTCCTGATTTCTTTCCTACACTCCCCCTCAAGTTAAGTGACGGGATTTTCGATACTCAACTTGCTCAATACTCCTTGGAATAACTTGGAGTTCACAGCTTTCGTCAGAATATCCGCCAATTGATCTTCAGATTTGACATAAGGCATCTCCACCACCTTAGCTTCAATGTTCTCTTTGATGAAGTGCCTATCAACTTCCACATGCTTGGTTCGATCATGTTGAACCGGATTTTCGGATATGCTGATCGCCGCCTTGTTATCACAAAACAACCTACATGGTTGTACAGGTCGTAGATCCAACTCTGTCATGAGCTTCCTTAGCCATAATATCTCCGTTAGTCCACTCTTGATTCCTCGGAATTCTGCCTCTGCACTGGACAGCGCTACCACCTTTTGCTTCTTACTATCCACGTCACAAGATTTCCTCCCACAAAGGTGAAGTAGCCGGCAGTTGATTTTCTGTCATTCGGGTTGCCAGCCCAATCAACATCAGTGAAACCATGAACTTCCATATGACCGTGTTTCTCAAACATAAGTCTGTGTTCAACTGTTCCCTTCAAGTATCGAACTATTCGCAATACTGCATCCTAATGCTCTTCTTGGGGTGCATGCATGAACTGGCTTACTTCTCCCACTGCATAGGCTATGTCTGGCCTTGTGTGTGATAAGTAGATCAGCTTTCCGACTAACCTCTGGTATCTCCCCCTGTCTGTCTGTCTTGCACCTTCCTTCAACTGTAGCCCATGGTTTTGAACTATGGGGGTATCTGCTGGCTTGCAACCTATCATCCCAACTTCCGCTAATAGGTCCAATATATACTTCCTTTGGTTTATGAAGATTCCCCTTTTTGACCGTAGCACCTCTATTCCCAGAAAGTACTTGAGCAATCCCAAATCCTTCATCTCAAATTCTCTGAACAAGTTCTTTCTTAGTTCGCTAATCTCCCCTTCATCGTCTCCTGTAATAATCATGTCGTCTACATATATAATCAGACACGTGATTTTACCCTCTTTCTTCTTAAGGAACAGAGTGTGGTCTGAATTGCTCTGCTTGTACCCATATTTCTTCATCACTTCAGTGAACCTTCCGAACCAGGCTCGTGGTGACTGCTTCAAGCCGTAAAGTGTCTTCTTCAATTGGCAGACTTCACCATTCTGGAATTCTTGAGTAAACCCAGGAGGGGGGTCCATAAATACAGGTTTAGGTAATTCTCCGTGGAGGAAGGCATTAGTCACGTCAAACTGATGAAGTGGCCAATCCTTTTTCGCGGCGATGGAAAACAGTACTCTCACAGTATTAATCTTGGCTACAGGGGAGAATGTTTCAGCATAATCGACGCCATACGTCTGAGTATATCCCTTTGCCACGAGTCGAGCTTTATATCTGTCTATCGTTTCGTCCGGTCTTCTCTTGATTGTGAACACCCATCGGCATCCGACAGTTCTCGCACCTTCAGGCAGCTCGCCTTTCACCCACGTGTTATTCTTCGTCAAAGCCTTCATTTCAGTGAGCATTGCCTCTCTCTAGTGCTTATGTCTCATTGCTTCTTCGGCTGTTTGTGGGATCTCTTCTTCTTCATATAATGCAGCCGCAAAAGCCCTTGCCATTTTAGATAGATTTCCTTGCACGAAGTTGGCAACCCCATATCTGCTTTTCTTCCCTATCTTCTCGGGGGAATATCTTTTTGGTGGTATCCCTCTCGTACTCCGTTGTGGAAGGATATACCTTCCAGTGTCTCCATCAACGCCATTCTCCTCTTCTTGAGGTTCTGTTTCACTTGGTCAGTGGAAATAGGTATAGAAGACTGCTCTGAATCGGGGTTTACCTCGGATATCATCGGAGGAGATGCTTGGGTTAGTGGTTGAGATGACTCTTATGGTAAGACCTGCTCGGCGGTAGTGACAACTGGGTCTGTTAGATCCTCAATCGAAGAGCTTGGCAATGGCACAATCCAACTTAGATAGTCACTAGTACTACCTGGATCATTCTCCCCCTGGCTATTAAGGTGGGTTTGGTAAAAGAATTCGGTTTCCAAAAAATTGCAGTTTATAGTGGTGATGACCTTCTTGGTTTGGGGATCAAAGCATCGATAGCCTTTCTGGTTTAACCCATATCCTACGAAGACACATTTGGTTGCACACGGGGAAAGTTTGGTTCTCTCATGTTTCGGGATATGAACATAGACGGTACACCCGAAAACTTTAGGCGATAGGTTCAGGTAGTCGGGAATTTTGGCAACTTTGGACAAGGTATCAAGGGGTGTTTTCATCCGAAGGATTTTTGTGGGGAGTCGGTTCATGAGGTAGACAAAAGTGGCAACTGCTTCGGGCCAAAAAGTTTTCGGGACTTTGGATTCAATCATTAAGGTTCGGGTCATTTCTAAGATCGTTCTATTCTTTCTTTCAGCTACCCCATTTTGTTCGGGTGTATAGGGACAAGAGGTCTGGTGGATGACGCCTTTTTCGGTGCAAATTTGGGTCATGACATTATTCACAAATTCCCTCCCATTATCAGATCTAAGGGTTTTAATAGTGGTATGGAAATGTGTTTGGATAAGTTTGAAAAAGGATGCAAATTTGTCAAAAACATCCGACTTGTGTTTCAAAAAATAACCCATGTCATCCTAGTGCAATCATCAACAAATATCACAAAGTATTTAAAACAATTCCCACCCACAACCGGAGCAGGACCCCATACGTCAGAATGTACTAAGGAAAATATGGAATTCATTCGAGTATTCGTAGGCTTAAATGACTGTCTGTGGCTCTTGGCCAAAACACAAGTTGCACGAAAAATCAGCAGGAATATAGAGTTTCGGAAAATGAAGTTTAAAATAACCCGAGGAGGGGTGTCCTAGTCTTCGGTGCCAAAGCCAAGTTTCTTGTTTCGTGGATCCGTGAGCCAGCATCGCACTACCATGTTGAGCTATCTCGTCCAAGTAGTAGAGTCCTTGCTTCTCAGTGCCACGCCCAAGAATCCTCCTCGTCTGAATATCCTGCAAGATACAAAAATCAGGATGCATTAGGAGCGTGCAGTTTAATTCTTTCGTGACATGACTAATAGACATTAGCCGTTGAGACAAAGTAGGAACGTATAGACGGTTCTTGAGGCGAAGAGTGGGAGATATCTCAATAGTTCCAGATCCAACAACTGTAATTAGTTCCCCATTGGCAGTTTGAATATATGATTTATCAACATCACAGCTCAAATCAACAAAATCATTTTTTTCCGGAGTCATAGTGTCGGTCGCCCCACAGTCAAAAATCCATCCTTTCGGATGTATATCAACTATTCTATCAACGTGAAATGCAGCGGAAATATTTTCTAGTGGTGAGAACGGGGTTTTAGACACATAATCACATGAAACTGGGGCTGGTTTGCAATTTCTATGATTATAGGGCCTTATATGGGTTTTTGGCTTGAGGCTGGGGTCTTTTTCGATTTTATAGGGATCAGGGGGCCCTTTAGCAATTTTATGGAGTGCATGCTATAATAATCGAAAATCATGTGGTGGAGGATTTAATTTGCCAAAATAACTAGGGTTTGGCATATAACCAAACCCTTTACCTCCATTCGCGCCGCCACCCATTCTGTCCGATCCTCCCGTCGCCGCTGTTCGTCCGGCGAAATTGCCTGCCCCACGTATGTTGCCGCCGCCGGGTTGGAGTTCCAAGTTCATTGTCGGCCCTTGTCCTCCATTTCCTCCATTATCTCCGGCACCGATTTGCTTCAGTACTCCGTCTTCGTTCACTCTCACGACTAATTTAGCCTGAGATTGAGGTGCTCTCGCCTTCTGCCTCTCTTCCCACCACTCTGGGTACCCCAACCTCTTGAAGCACGTCTCATACGTGTGCTTTTGTCGGCCATAGTGTGAACACCAGAGTTTTGACGTGTCTTGGCGATTCCCTGGTCGGCTGGTGGCTGCGGGTCACGGTGTTCCGTGTCGCAGTGATGCGCGTTGATTCTGGGCCGAGAGTCCACTCCCAATTCCCCCAGATGATGTGTCTCCGACGTAATTGCCGACGGCTTCGATTGGGGAAGACGACGTCGGTGGCATGATATTCCATCGAGCCGCCTCCGTCTTCACCCATCCATAAGCCGCCTCGACTGATGGGTAGGGGTCTTCTTTGAGGATCTCTCGCTTGATGGAATCATACTCCCGATTTAGTCCGGTCAGAAACTTGAACAATCATTTTTCGTTTGAATGTGTTCTGTACTGATTTACTCCCTTATCGCAGCAAGTGACGGGCTGTTTCTGGCAACGATCGATATTGATCCACAGCCCGTTGATTCTCCGGTAATATGTCTCCAAGTCCAGTTCTCCTTGTCTGATTGTGATTGCGTTCTCTTCCAGGTCGTATATGAGGTACTTGTCCGCCTTGTTTTCAAACGTTATGGCGAGGCTGTCCCACAGAGCCTTCGCCGTTAGGTGATGAGCAAAGTCGGCGATAATTTCATTCTCGATGTTATCAACGATCTATGAAACACCACTAGATCGTCTTCTCCCCAGTCGTCATAACCCTTGCTTCCAGGTTCGAGGGGGTCTTTTCTGATATGCGAATAGGCCCCTCGACCTCCGATCTTGACTTTCATAAGTCTTGACCATAACGGGTAGTTCTTTCCATTGAGCTTGAATGTCACGGTGACATTCTTGCTGTGTTTCAGTTTCCCCGATTGCTCTGGATCGGGTTTGACATCCTCTGTGTCTGACATGGTTTCAATTTGCAGGGTGAGATATTTCTGGTTTGGTTTAGGTCAAAGAAGGCCGAGATTGGTTTGATCTAGGCCGAAAAAATAGGCCGTGATTGGTATATCAGGCTATGATGAAACTTTTCTAAGCCAACGGGCAACTCGAGCCTCCTGCTCTGATGCCATGTAGAAAACGGGTATGAATATAATTCTTGTTCGATATATGAATGTACAGAGATCCTACAATTATATAGGCTACACAAGGATACATAAAAGGTAAACCTAATTTACATTTATTGTGTTCTATTTTAGGTAAATATTCTCCATATCAATTCCTTATAATGCTCCTGATTTCTTTCCTACACTAAATATAACGTTTTAAAACATGATCCCAGCCCAAAAATGACTAGGATCTAAAACAAGAACATGGGGAAATAAAATGAAGGCCCTACAACTTGGGAGCCTCCTCGCAGTCAAGACTAAACTATGGTCAAAATGAACAAGTGGAAAAGAAAATTCCAAAATAACAAGAGTAACCATAGAGCCAAAGTCAACCCACATCTCTGCGTCGGAAACAAAAGTTAGTCCATCCTAACAAGCGCCTTCAGATACCGAGGCGCAGAAACTGAATCATAGTAAGTCAGGGCAGGGGTTTAGGCCCCCTCCCTGCGAGAAAGTCGGCAGCACGGTTTCCTTCTCTATAGATGTGTGAGAATTATGAGTTACTAATTGTTGAATTATAAGGATTTGAAAGTAACTCTCCATGTTTATTCAATTCCAGTTTTTATTATCCAAGACTTTTATTTATTTCGTCTCGATAATGCTTCAAGTGGAGCCGACACATCTTGTTGATTCATTGATATGTGGGGGAATCGAGAGATGATACATATGTTAGATTATGATTGATGACACTATAGTTAATAACCCGAAAGGGGTAAATCTAAGAGTGGAGGCCTTTTAAGGGTCTAACTAATCTTTAATGAGCTATTAGCTAAGATTGACAACCTTAATCCTAGTAATCAATATTTTCCGGTCAACGACAGAAATTAGGTGACTCGCTCTAATAATCCTGAAGTCATTGTTTGAATATCATAATTGTGTTTTGAATAAACTAAAGTAGTGAAATCTTATCCCTTGAATTTCATTGTTTCATCTGTTTTCTCAATCAAGTCCGTTGCTGTTTTTGTTTACTTGTTTATTTACTTTAGCATTAATTACACTAGAAACCTTGTTTGTCCAAATAGTATATGCAGCTTATTTATTTGATAGACAGTCGTTGAATTTATTCCCCGTGTTCGATGCCCTGTTCTTACCTTTAGCTATACTATTTCTGCTTTATATATTTGCAAGTAATTATATTGCTAACAAATTTTGCATCAACACGCATGATCGAAAGATGGTCAACTATATAAAACTCTAATTTAAGCTTGTTAACAAGCTCAATTAATGAATGGATATGAAATATCTTAACAAATGGAAACTGAATTCAATTAAAAAGGAGACTAGATTATGTAATTCAGACCACGATAGTAACATGATTAACTTCTTTTTGACATGAGATTTAAGAAAATAATATATTTATTGAGTTAATTCGAGAGAATAATGTGTGACAGAGATAAAGTAAGAGAATAACGAAAGAATAAAGTGAGAGAGAGAATGTATTGTTTTTGCCAAAAAAAATCAATCACTCACGGGGTGAGACAACCTAAAATGAAATGTGTCATCACTCCCAGTGGAATGAATGGAGTGATACTTAAAGACTTTAATTAAATGGAGGTTGATTTGTGATTAAGCATAGTTCAATCCAAATCTCGTTGGATCCCTATCCAAACTCAATAAATCCTCTTAAAAAGGGGAGGAGAATCAGATAACAATGCAGGTGTTAATACAATAGACGTGTAGTGCATGGACATTAGATGTCTAGTAGATATATGTTTGATAGACTGAAATATTATAATATATTCTTCTCTATTTTTTATACAAAATTAATGGTTTGAAATTTAATTAAATTTGTTTTATATAATTCAAAATATTGTTGATAAGCAAAATTAGTTCATGATTTTGGATATAGTCCCTTTGTTTCATAGTTATGGGGGCGTATCTTTTCAGCACGCAAGTTAAGAACAATTGTGTTTGTTAAGATAAGTAAAAGAAGAATAAAATAGAAAATAAAAAAAAGGTAGATAGATGAAAAGATAATAAAGTAAGAGAGTAAAGAAAATGAGAAGAAACATGCTAATTTTTACCAAAAAAGGAAATTACTCCACTAATATAAAACTACCAAAATGACAACATGCTCCACTACTATGTAACGGAGGGAGTACAAGTCATCGTAATAAAAAATATAGTACTAACGTTACTATATAACCATTTAAAGAAAATAGAAGTAATACCGCATGGTATATACTCCACTCATATTTTAGGTGAATCATTTTACTTTTTGAAATATCCCACAGAAATAATATACTTTATTTTATAAAATAGAAATATCATCTTCTTTATTTTTTTTCTTTCTTACTTTATTCTTTCTATTTAATTGAAAAAATATAGTAGTATATAAAATTTTGTAGCGGAGTAGAAATGTTGCAGTTAGATTGAGACAAGGATGAATGAAATTGGTATTAAAATTGTTGTGCAAAAAAAAGAGACAGAGTAATGCCTATCCATAATTAAAGCAATCCCCAAAATACTCCATCCCAATTAACTCAATCGACAATCTTTACTCCTCCGCTTCTTTCACTTGACCAATTTTTCAGGTACACACAACAATCACTTCTTCTATTTCTTCTTCTTCTTCTATTTTATTTTCTGTGGCAATCAATTTTATTTTCTGTTAATCTAAGGAGTTTTCTGTTGAGTTCTTTTTTTGAGTTTCAGATGCAATCTTTTCCGTGATTTATGCAGCTTTTTCAGCGTATCATGAACATGCTTATCTAAGTAGTAAGGACTCGTGTTACTGTTTTTACCAATTTCCTGTTCGCTGAATTTGGAAACAATTACTCACACTTCCCCCAATATTTATCCCCCTTGATTTGTTTTGATTGTTATATATGTGGGTTTTAATTGCTTAATCAGTTTGGTTCTTCGCTCCTTTTTTAGTAAATCGGAGTAATTATGGACAATTGACATTCTGTTTGATTAGGGTTTTTATTGGAGTCATCCTTTCTCATGGATCCTTGGTTCCGTGATTCCGATACAGCAAATGAATTTACTTTTGATGATGGAGGCTCTCTCCCCATTTATGATCAGTCTCCAAATCTTGATGTCCTGGATATCCCTTTCCTTCCTCTAAGCCCAGGCCCTGATAATTTTGCTCCATACGAAACTGACTCTCCGGATGATGTAGACTCTGATCCAGTGCTGAAGTTTCTCAATCAGATTCTTGTTGAAGAGGATATGGAGGAGAAGCCTAGCATGTTTCACGACCCCCTTGCCCTACGCGCCGCTGAGAAATCCCTGTATGAAGTCATTGGACAGAAATACCCGCCTTCCCCTGCTTATCCAGCAACTTACGGCGATCAAAAGTTGGACAGTCCTGATAGCTTTTTCGGGAACTCCAGTGAGTACACGAGCAGTAGTAATGCTGGCAGTACTTCTATTGATCCTCAGTGGATTGTTGATCCTGGGGAAAATACTTCATCTCATCAGCAGGATCTTTTGTTGGAATCAGTCATACCGAGCAATTCACAACCATTACCGCGTGCTGTCAACACCTCCTATGGTAATGGGAATGCACAGATGGACTCCTTTGGCGATGCAAGCCTCCTTCAGAGTTTTTTTGGTGATAGTGAATCTGTCTTGCAGTTCAAGAGAGGGATGGAAGAAGCTAGCAAATTCCTCCCTGCGAGTAATCCATTGATTATTGATCTGGACAAATATGAACTGCCTAAAAAATCAGAAGATATAAGTCCAGCTGTTGCGGTCAAAACAGAAAAAGAGGAGCCTCGTGATTCTTCTAATAACCTCAAGGGAAGGAAGCATCAATATCCAGATGATGGGAATTCGGAAGAAATGGAAAGAAGCAGCAAGCAATTTGCAACAAACATTGAAGAGGTTGAATTGTCTGAAATGTTTGATAGAGTTCTTCTATGCACTGATGTCAAGAAGGAGTGTTGCAATGATGATGCTGAACTGGAAAGCCCGGCTCTGCTGCCAGCAGTGCTTCCTAATGGCTCTAATGGCAGAAAAGCTCGCACAAAGAAAAATGAGAAGCAGGAGGATTCCATGGACCTCCGATCCCTTTTGATAAGTTGTGCACAATCCGTTTCTGCTGATGATCGTAGAACAGCATACGAACAATTAAGGCAGATCATGCAGCATTCTTCTCCAACTGGTGATGTGTATCAGAGGTTGGCCCATGTGTTTGCTAGCGGTCTTCAGGCACGGCTGGGTGGTACTGGAACTGAGCTTTATGCATCCCTTACTCGCAGAAAAATAACGGCTGCAGAGAAGTTAAAAGCCTACCAGGTATATCTTTCAGCCTCTCCATTCAAGAAGATGTCGATGGCTTATGCAAATAAGATGATTTGTTCGTTGGCTTCAGAAGCAACTACACTGCATATTATTGATTTCGGTATCCTTTACGGCTTCCAGTGGCCTATCCTCATTCAGCATCTTGCTGACAGAGCCAGAGGGAATTTCAAACTGCGCATTACTGGTATTGAGCATCCTCAACCAGGTTTTAGACCAGCCGAACGTCTAGAGGAGACAGGCTTCCGCTTAGCAAAATATTGTGAACGTTTTGGAGTACCGTTCGAATACCAAGCTATCGCAACACAAAACTGGGAGGCAATTAAGATTGAGGACCTGAAGATTACCAGTGGTGAGGTGATTGCTGTGAACACTCTTTTCCGGTTTGGCAGATTGCTGGATGAGACAGTTATGGTCGACAGCCCAAGGGATGCTGTTCTGAACCTAGTCAGGAAAATAAAGCCACATATCTTTGTAAATGCTGTAGCAAATGGATCTTTTAACGCTCCTTTCTTCGTCACTCGCTTCAGGGAGGCCCTGTATCATTATTCTGCTTTGTTTGATATGTTTGATGCTACCTTGCCTCGTGATAATCCACAGAGGATTGATTTTGAACAAGATTTCTATGGCCGTGAGGTAATCAATGTTGTTGCATGTGAGGGAGCAGAGAGGGTTGAGAGACCTGAGACGTACAAGCAGTGGCATGTTCGCCACATACGGGCTGGGTTCAAACCACTGCCCTTGGATCAAGGGATCTTGAAAAAAATAAGACACAAGCGTTCTGGATATCACAAAGATTTCCTTTTCGATGAAGATGGCTGTTGGGTGTTGCAGGGCTGGAAAGGCAGGATTCTTTATGCTAGCTCGTGTTGGGTCCCAGCTTAAAGTCTGATATATGTTCAATCAACAGTAGGGGGTCCTTTTCAGGCATGCCCCCCCCCCCCCCTGAGATGATATCAGCACTTGAAGTAGCATTATATGAGTCAGAAGGGAACTTGCAGTTGTGGAGATATCATACTACAAGGTACTTGGAGCTCTCTCTGGTTGAATTACACCTTCGATTTAGCTCATCATGTTGTAGAATAGCAAACCATGAGTACATACTTCAGTGACTTCCTACTTAACTGCTCTTTCGTGATGGTTCATCAATTGGCTTGTTTTTCTCATGTATCACGTATTGTAGGGCTGGTAATTTCTCATCATTGCACACGTTTAACTGAGATGATGATGAGATAGATACCCATAGATTTGTTCCTAAACTCGATTTTGTAGAAATGATTTTCTTCAAGCTAGACTCTGTTATTGGCTTAATTATATTGTCTTCAGGGCAAGTTAGGACTGGACTTGGTATTGGATCTCTTTTTATTCAGTGTTTATTGTAAAATGTTTATACGATGCGATAGTCAGTCGATGTTGTTTGTAATATGTAAATTCGCAGTAGACATCGTATTGCGTTAGTTAGTGTATTTTATACGATGTTGACAATGGTTGTCCTTGTTTCCAGAAGCCATTGGTTATGGAGATCCCCTCGTCGCTGTATTGCCATCTTTGCGCTGCATCACCTTAAAGGGCATCCAACACATTTCGCTCCGGCTTTGCAAAATCTGGAGATTCTTGTTTTATGTTTTGGTCGGGAGCTGGAGTTTGACGCAGCAGATGATTGCTTTTGGTGTGAATTATGAGTTGTAAATTAGATTTTTGTTAGTTTGATTTGTAACTACTGTACCAGAGTGTCCACTGAAAAGATCCATTAGAGTTTTTAAAATGATAGTGTTTTAGGATGCAAGTTTAGATATACATTCACTCTTAACCATAAACTGTGTCAATACATTTACTACTATTAGTAGATAAAAGTGAAGCAACTGAGAATTTGTTCTCAGTTGAATAGTCAAGGCTACTTCAGATAAATTAATAGCAGTCAACTATATTCCGCTTTTAAGTGTTTATTAAATTGGGAAGGCTTGCATTTTATGTTATGAATTCAACCAATGAATGTAATTGAACAACGGAGGAAGTACAAGCACAAATATGCATGTTTTTAAATGACAAATATGTTACGGTGGGGGTGGGTGTGGGTACATGATGGAAAAGATTTAATGGTAAAAAAGTATGGTGGAGGAATAAAGAACCAATTAGCTTTTGAAATAGGTCAATGCAACTAACAGTTACTTATTATAGTTTAGTTGGTTTTACACCACTAGCTACAAGGCTATGACCTTGGCAAAGACTTGCACATTTTATAGACGATGAATACAAAGGTATATAGTTAGCCCATGTTTCCATATTTACAGAAGATCCTCCAGTCTTTTATTTCCCCCTTTTTCTTTTGTCATTTTTCCATTCGTTTTACTATTTTAGAATTTTTGTTTCCTCTATACTTGTATCATGATTTATGTCTCGTAAAAATTTGTCAAAACTATTATTGTATCTTACTTAGGCGAGAAAGTACGCCTCAATCTTGTCCTTGCAGGTTAATTATTTGTTTTAATTCTTGTATGGATTATAGTTTAGACTTCCGGTTCCAGAGGTAGCACCAATGCAACATTACTGAAAATAAACACCAATGTATTAATTAACTACTTTTACAAAGTCTAGAGTGAAAATGACATATTTATATTGACACCCCATTTAAGCAAAAGATGAAGAAACCAGCACACATTCGGGTCAGATACATTACCTAATCTGAATCAAATTGAATCAAATTCATACAATATCATTGAAAAATATAAAGACCATAGAAAAAAATACTTCAGTCAACGGAAAATAGTTTTATTTTTATTCTATGTTTTTTTCCCTAATGAATAGTACTCTCTCCGTCTTATAATAGTAGAGTTATTTTATTATTTTGGTAAGTTCCATAATAGCTGATTCATTTCCCTTTTTAGTAAAAGTGAACACATTTATTCTCACTTACTTTACTATCTCTTACTTTATTATCTTTTCATCTTTCTACCTTTTTTATTTTCTACTTTATTATTTCTTTACTTAACTCACTTAACACATTTTTTCTTAAATTGCGGATCGAAAAGAAATGTCTTCACTACCATGAAACAGAGGAAGTAAGTTTAATCTTAGACTAACAATAATTTAATATCTTTTTATCTTTGTTTCTTACTTACTTTATTAATTTTATATTAAAACTAGTATTATCTGATTATTTTTTATGGATGTACTCCCTCCATTCACTATTTATAATTTCATATTAGTTCAGCACGAGTTTTAAGAAATTGTTTGACTTTGTGAAGAAAAAAATAGCGAGTGTCGAGTGAAGAGAGAGAATATTTTTTTAAAAAAATGATGTGAGAGAGAACTTAAAAAAAGGAAAAATGACATCTTTTATGGGATAAAGTAAAAAGGAAAGTGAAACATTTTTCAATGGGATGGAGGGAGTTAGTGGCGGAGCCAGAATTTTAACGGTGGGGGCCCAAACTACCATTAAAGTTTGTTGAGTGCGTTCAGTGCTAACGACATGGTAACACTCGAACATGAACAATAAAAAAGTCGTGCGTTTGAAACGAATGATGAGAAAATTAATTAGTGAATAGATTTTTGGAGCATAGTATTTTACTAATAACATGATATATTTACATATTTATTAGATTAAAGATTTATTCTCTATTCCAGAATTTTTAAATTAAAGGACATCAAATTTAAAAAAATTATCATATACTAATATTTTAAAATATTTATAGAATCAAAGAATTACATTCTATTTTTAAATTATAAATATCATTTTTATGATTACAATTTAAAACGTTTATACAAAATCAGTAATGAAAAAATCAATAAAAGTTAGTAATGTTAGAAAATCCATAAAATATAAATAAATATGAGAAAATAAAAAAAATAATGTCAGAAAAAAAGAGAGTAAATGAATTACAAGCATAATATCAATTTTACTAATATTATAAATATAGTAGTAAAACATAAATGAATGCAAAATAGAAGGATAGAATACATAAATCAATATATAAAATGCTCCAGCCGGGAATCAAACTTGGTACCTAGAGATGCCCAAGGTTTTCGGTTCTGGCGGTTAACCACGGAACCGTAATCGTGACTTTTTTTCTTAAACCGGAACCGCCATATTTTGAACAGCGGGCTGATTCCGGTTCCAAATTTTACGAACCGAAACCGTGCCGGAACCGCCGGTTCTGAACTGTTCCAAACCGAAACCGTGAAAAACCGCCAGAAACCTGCGGTTCGGAACCGTGAAAAACCATAAAAACCGCCGAAAAACCGTCGATTCAGAATCGGAACCGCCGGTTTTCAAACCAAAACCGGAACCGTGAAATAGCCTCACGGTTCGGTTCCGGTTCCACATTTCTCGAAACCGGAACCAAAGCCGCCGTTTTACGAACCATGGGCATGTCTATTGGTACCTAGAGAACAAGAGGCTAACATTCAAACCACCTGCGCCAACATTTCATATGCACAATGATGCATACATAAATTATAGTATATAATAATTATTGAAATGGCTGAGGGGCCAAGGGCCCCCCTAGCCCCACCGTGGCTCCACCCCTGGAGGGAGTAGTATATTATACTCCAACCATCCCAAAAGAATATGTACTTTGGTTCGGCATGAGTTTTGATGCAAAATTGATAAAGTAAGAGAGATAGAGAAAAAAAATAATTAAAGTATTGTTGGTGGAGAATGAGTCTTATCTCAATAAAGAGAAAAGAGTTATCAAAATTAGAAAGTGCATATTCTTGTTGGACGGACTAAAAATGAAATAGTGCATATTCTTGTGGGACGGATGGAGTAATGTAATGATTTGGTTGAAAGATATGAATCTTCTTATAAAAAAAATGAAAGAAAGTAATTGAGATTTCAAATTCTGAATATCCCAAAAAGACAATTGATCGTTTTTTTCAGATGAAGTATTAAAGTACTTCCTCCGTCCCACAATAGGAGACATATTTGATGTGCTCACGAAATTTAAGAAATGTAAATAATAGTGAGTTGAAAAAGTTAGTGGAATATAAGGTTCAATCTTTTTATATTGGTTTTATAACTAAATGTGATTGAGGTGAGTTAATGAAAGGTAGAACCTAATTATTATTTATAGTAAAAGTGAAATTTAATTTTATCGTGTGATGGAGTTTTATTCAGTGGCGTATGGAAGTGGGAAAAATTCATGATATTAATACTACATTTATTGACGATTTACATCAAAGCTTGGTGTTCCAGTAGTCCGTCGCTAATAATTCTTCTCCACTGCTCCGAGTTCGATTCTCGGCTTGAGCAAAACTTTCAACTTTTATTCTCCTTCTCTTTTCCTTTTCTTTTTGATTTATGAAAACTACTACCTTTTTATTTCTATACTCAACATTTTTCATTTTTGTTAGGCATTCTCCTTTTCATTGTTTTAATTATGTTTATGTTTGAATACTTTTTTATTTCTGTACTAACATTTTCATTTTTGTTAAAGTACGTAGTAATTAGTTTTTTTAGTTAGTTAATTATTTGCACTCCTACTAACATTTTCGTTATTGTAATGTAGTACTCCAGTAATTAATTTTTAGTTAGGTAAAAATTTGCATTCCTATTTTATTTTATAGATATTAGGATTGTTTACTTTACTTTAATTATTTTGATTTTCCCTATTATGTTTGTTATTTCATTTATTTTAATTGCTTTATTTATTATATTGATACTCTATTTTTTATCATTTTAAGTAACGTAACTCGTACTTCAAATAAAAAAATTTTAATTTTTTTTATTGCTTTTATTTTTAATATGAAATTCTTATTTTTTAATGTAAATAAAAGTTAGTGAAAAATGATAGTGGAATGCGAGTCTCATTTTTATATATTAATATTATAATAAAGTATTAGTGAAATAAAGTTAGTAGAATGTGAGGCCTATTGTCATTTACGGAATATTTTAATCGAAACTCCTAATGTGGGACAGACTAAAATGGTTAACCGAGACTCTTAAAATGAGATGGATGGAGTATTATTTTTAGTACAACTCGTACTTCATATAAAATTTTTTTTACTATTTAAAATATTTTTATAATCAATATTATTTTATTTATAATAATTATTCTTCGTATAATTCGTACCTCAAATAAAAAACTCTGGATAAGCCACTAGTTTTATTGTGTGATGGAGGAAGGAATAATAAGTGATGAATCACAAAGTCAAAGTTGAGGGACTATATTAAATGCCCGCGGATAGGGGTGGGTCGATACGATATATCGTATCGAAAACGTTGTATCGTATATCGTATCGAAAATATCGATATGAAAGAATTTCATATCGTTATCATATCGAAAGTTTCGATATATCGAATTTCGATATATCGAACTTTCGATATGGAGGATATCTATATCGTTATCGTATCGATATTTCGATATATCGTACCGAAATTCGATATATCGAAAATATCGATATATATCGTATATTCGATATATATCGTATATTCGACATAAACGATATATCGTATATTCGACATAAACGATATATCGTACCGAAATTCGATATATCAAAAATATCGATATATATCGTATATTCGATATAAAACGATATATCGAAAATATCGATATATATCGTATATTCGATATAAAACGATATATCGCGATATAAGTAAATTCATATCGTTATCGTATCGAAAACTTACGATACGGTATCGTTTCGTATCGAAAATTACGATATATCGAAAATTCGATAATTTTTCGATATTTTTCAATACGATACGAGCGATATATCATTTTTTCGATATTTTTCCCCAGCCCTACCCGCGGATGACCCCACCGCCTTCCTTTTTCACTATCGGAATCTTTGGAGGATTAGATCTTTCCTCTACTATTATTATTATGAATATGATGTGATTTATATTCAACGACAAAAATTTATTTGAATATATATTCTGGTCTGTTATGACACGTTGAATGATTTATTTCGGAAACGAAGCCGAGAGTACGGTATAGTAAAGCTATAGGATAAGAAATTAATGATATAGTTGACTTCCAATATAGCTTTAATTTATCCAACAATTAATAATATGAGTTTAAATTAGTTTATAAAAGAGTGTTCGATTTGTATTATTATATCTTATAATTAAATTTGTATTATATTTTGTATATAAAATTAAAATAATTTATTCCTAGATGGATAGTTATGTGATAGTCATAGCCATCTAAATTGAAATAACTTACTCCCTCCTATTAAATAATCTAACAACTTAATCTCAAATTATATGTTGGTACTATTTTATTTAGTAAATCAAACACCATCTAAATATTATAAAAAAACCCACCTAAATATATGGGATATATTTTACAAAAATCATATGGTCAAAAAATCAAAATCTAGTAACGCAGTTTCAAAAACTAATTATAAAAATTATGAATTGTAACATTTCACTCAATTTTTACATATAATCTAATTTTGGTAAAATTATATATATGAGATTTAGACACCAACTATGAATTTTACTATTTTTTGCAACACATTTGACAAATAATTCAACCACATCATAATTTGGAATATGTATGGGTCAAATTATTAACATACAAATTATTTGGAATATTAAGGACATCATTGTAGAAAAATGTTACTCCAAAATTCATAATTTTTATTCCCTCCGTAATCGTATTCCTTTTTAGATTGTCTAGTTCTATGATTTTCTTTTTTGGCAAAAACCAATACATTTCTTCCCTTTTTATTTTATCTCCCCTTAATTAATACACATAGAACAAATTTTAGCAAAAAATATATCTACTATAAAGGGATAGGGATAGGGCTGGGGAAAAATACCGAAATACCGGCCTTATCGTACCGAAAAAATATCGAAAATACCGAATTTTTGGTATACCGTGACTTTCGGTGCGGTATGATACCTTACCGAAAAATTTTGGTAAGGTAACGGTATGGATTTTCAAATACCGCGGTATACCGCTGCATACCGAAATTCGGTATATACCGTAAATTAAGGTATATACCGTAAACTAAGGTATATACCATAAAAATATAAGCACAATTATATTTAAAATATATTTTATATATTTTTAAATTATAAAATCTATTGTGAAATATAAATATAATTATGAATAAATTATATTTAATTTATTTTTAAAATTATAAAATATAAATAATATTCTAAAAACTCTAATTTTCTATTTTAATTGATGTTGAAAGTCAGGTATACCGAACTTCGGTATGGTATACCGAAAATGAGGTACGGTATCGGTATGGAAATTCGTCATACCGAAAATAAGGTTACCGAAGTTCGGTATACCGAAAACTTTGGTAAGGTAAATGTATGATTTTTTCGCATACCGTATTTACGGTAAGGTATACGGTATGGTAGTTTCGGTAAGGTATACCGTACCTACCCACCCCTAAGAGGGAGTGCAAATATTTTTTTTATAGGCAAATATATATAGTCCCGTATAAACTTGAACACAAAAAGCTTTAGCCTTATAATTTAGAGTTATTTAAAAAGTTAGAAGATGAAACAGAATTGATAGTTTGTTCATCAATTTGCCCTAAATATATTATGGAAATATTAAATGAGATAAAATACGAATTCAGTGGTGAGCAAGCATGTCTACTACTTCCTCCCATCTTCCTTTCTCCCTTCACACATATATAGTATATTATTGTTATAAAATTCAAACCCCAATTTTCAACAGTTGGAACCGCTTCCAGATTCAGTCTAACCTCTTTTCTTGTCTCAGCTACTCAACAAATCAATATTCTATTTTGATAATTTTGGTTTGTTTACAGGTCAGGCGATGATGAATACTTTAGTCCAATCGGAAAACGATTTCCACCCGAATTCTAATCTCAATGGCGTTTCTGAAGACTCAGATGCGATTCTCAAGCTGATAGGCATCATGCTCATGGAGGACGAACCGTGTATGCTTCACGACAGCTCGGCTCTCCAAGCTACCCAGAAATCTCTCTACGATCTTCTCAACAGCAACGACAACGACAACGGCTCCCACAATATTACGACGACAAAGAAGAATAACAGATGCAGGGAAGACGATTATCGCAGCAATAAGCAGTTGGCGAAAAACTTCAGTGGCGAAGACGATGCCTTGGAAATGTTCGATAAGGTGCTCCTGTGTTCCCACTTCGATTGCCCAATGCCGATGGCGAAGACGAAGCCAGGCAGGAGACGAGGAGGAGGAGGAGGAGGAGGAGAGGAAAGAAACAGCTTGTGGTGGTGGATCTGCATACTCTCTTGATGCAATGCGCGCAGGCGGTTGCCACCTTCGACACCAGGACCGTCACCGACCTGCTTGCTAAAATACGCCGCCATTCCTCCCCGCACGGCGACGGCACGCAGCGCCTCGCCCACTACTTCGCCAACGCCCTCGAGGCGCGCGTCGCGGGCACCGGCTCCGCCGCGTACACCGCCTTCTCCAGCCGGATATCGGCCGCCGTCTTCGTCAGAGGCTACCACACATTCATCAAGGCCTGCCCTTTCAGAAAGATGTCCAATATTTTAGCCAACAAAACCATCCGGAAACTCGCCGATTCCGCAGCGTCCCTTCATATAATCGACTTCGGCATCCTCTACGGTTTCCAGTGGCCCTGCCTCATCCAGTCGCTCTCCGAGAGGCCCGGTGGTCCCCCCAAGCTGCGCATCACCGGGATCGACTTCCCCCAGCCGGGGTTCCGCCCGGCCGAGCGCGTGGCCGACACGGGCGACCGTCTCGCCAGGTACTGCCGGCGGTTTGGAGTCCCGTTCGAGTACAAGGCGATCGCGCAGAAGTGGGAGAGCATCAAACTGGAGGAGCTCGAGATCGAGAGGGGCGAGCTGCTGGTAGTGAATTGCCTGTACCGGCTGCCGAACGTGCCGGACGAGACGGTGGCGGTCGACAGCCCGAGGGATCAAGTGCTGAGGCTCATCAAGAGGATCAACCCGGACATGTTTATCCAAGCAGTGGTGAACGGCACCTACAACACGCCCTTCTTCGTCACCCGGTTCAGGGAGGTGCTGTTCCAGTACTCGTCGCTGTTCGACATGTACGAGGCCACCGTGCCCCGGGAGGACCCCAACAGGCTGCTGTTCGAGGAGGAGGTGTTCGGAAAGGACGCCATCAACATAATAGCCTGCGAGGGGACGGAGCGGCTTGATAGGCCGGAGACATACAAGCAGTGGCAGGCCAGGATTGTCAGGGCCGGCTTCAGGCAGCTCCGGCTGGATCAGCAGATCGTGAGACACGTGAGGAACAAGGTCAAAGCGGAGTATCATAAAGACTTCTCGCTTGATGAAGATGGGAAATGGATGTTGCAGGGATGGAAAGGCCGAGTTCTTCACGCTTTTTCTTGCTGGAAACCTGCCCAAAACTGATTCTTTTACAAATTGTTTCACTCAAATTTTTCTTTTCCTTTTTGGATGATTTTGTATAAAAAATTATGTATCCATTTGATAGAGAAAAATAGGCTATGGCCATCTGTTTTTACAAATGAAGAGAACAAAAAAAAACCTCATTCTTTACCTCAACGGCGGGACAAAATTTAGATACCAATGTACAATGGGATACAACATAATCGACTAAGATGGCAAGTTATGTGCCAAACAATAATCTAAGAGCAAATCATCACCCATGCAACTCCAGATATCTCTCACAACACTTACCTCTTCTTGCTGTGATGCTTTGGAGACCGAAGAACGTTCCAATCTAGCTTTTCACGCTTATTTAGTTTCTGTGAGCTGCGGCCTCTAGCTGAGTTTGAATCTTGATTGCTCTTCCTCGATTTATTTGGAGTGCTGCTTCCTCCTATGATTGCCATTGGAATCACTGCTTGGAGATTCTAATCCCAAGTCATCTGACCTACCTAGAGGAGACCCATTTTCTCCGCAAAGAAAGAAAATTCAGTCGTCAGCCTTGTAAAGTACTCATCACAATATTAGGTAATAGTGATAGTTTCACTTTCGCGCAATCACCCCGACTTGACCATCAATAGAATGAAGGAGCAATAAATCATTGGTTAAAGTATCAAAGAAAACACAAATAGGATTATTGTAAACTCTGGTGACTGAAGTTGATGATTTACAAGACCCTGCAGTAAATAGTTTATTTTTAAATTTATTCACATCAACACAAAGTAGTGTCAAGAATTTTACCAAGAATATGACCATACACCTCCCGGCTCCCGCCATTTCCAAACCAAACTCTATAGCATATATCATCATATATTAACTTGTTAAGTTGGCAAGACACGTTCGGTAGTCCGGTTGAGATTTGTCATGTTAGTTAATAAAGAAGAAAGATTATTTTCCATCCTTACTCCAAACAATACAAGAGATTTATTATAACATCATACTTAAAAAAACATACATTCACATAGTGCTTGAGAAGTATTTGAATGCAGCAAACAACATTACAGGAACTGGCTCTTGACATCAGTTGTTATATTTGAATGCAGCAAACATACATTTACAAAGAAAAGCAAAAGGGTACAAGCGTAATTATGCCTTATTAACTGGGTTATATTTTCTAGGCGGTTAAATAAACCCACCAGTTTGATGGGTTGATTTAACCAATTAAAACGTGGGAATCAGATCAGGCCAGGCCAGGCCAGGCCAGAGGATTAAGACAGGCCAACGGATCATATGAACTCGCATACATAGCGAAACATAGCTATCCAACAGACCCTAAGACAAATTCAATGGTAGAAAGGCACTGACCTGAAGGATTCATTTTTCCTACCAGAACTTGTAGCAGCTGATTCGGTTTCACTAGGGGTGGATGCTTCTTCATTTAGTTTCTACAGAAACAAAATCTTGATGTAAGATTTGAAAATAATAAAATAATACTTATAATAAATGTAGAAACTACAACAGTTTACAACTCCACAACTCACATCAATAGAAGGATTGAAACTTAGAAATGACATGCGTCCACGTGTTGCCCCTGGATGCGGATCACCTTCTACTATAACGACACTGCACATTAATGGAATAAAACATAGATAGAGTCTCCATTATATTGAAAGAAATCCATCATAATGTTCGCATATCGCTTCTAGAGAAACACTAAGTACTAGATAGATATTACATCACCCATATAAGATTGAAGCAAACTGGCATTCTACATTTCTACTAAATCCAAAGGTTAACTATTCATGTTAAGGGTCTCAAATCCGTGATAAAAATCGATCAATGCTATAACTTGTTTGCATAAGTTCATTCTACAAGGAATTTTTAATTCTTACCCTCCTTTTCAATTATTTTCCGAGTGTTTTTGACGGAATTTAATTTGTAGTCTTCTAGATAAGGAATGAAATAACTGAGAATTTGTCAATTCGATAAATCATTCCATCCGAAAACATCTTGCCAGACATGTGAAAAGCTTATGATATAGCAACTTAAATTCTTAGACCCTTAATAACCAAGCTATGCATTCGGACAATGTAAACTGTAAAATAATAACCAACAAATGCATATACAGCAGGTTCCTGCTAAAACAGACTTATATACCAAATTCAAGTTGCAAAAATATCCAAGAAATGCAGAGTGAACTTAATACTCATGCTGATATTTTGCAATCAGCAGTGTTATTAAAAAGCGGAGATGGCGGCGCCATGGCGGATGGCGGTGGCAGTTTCTAGGCTCAAAGCCACCGCCACCATGTGATATGGCAGTTTACTCCCTTTTTTGAATGGCGGCCGCCATTCGCGAAGCGCCGTGGCAGGATATGGCTTTCATGGCGGTCGAGATGCCTTTTTGCCTTGTAAAACGACCCCACTACCCTGCCCACGTGACATGTAACCTAGCCCATTGGCCATTATAAATAGTATGGAGTTTCTGGCTTCAAAACCATAACCGCTGCTGTCAATCCAAGTTATCGTCTCTCCAGTCTCCACACGCACAAGGCTCCAGATTGTAGATTTTCATTCACGATTCAAGATAACTGAAAATTTTTATGTACTACTACTTGGACCATCCACAATAGCATCAGACTAGCATAGTCTAGCCAAAAACTCTTCCTGCCACATCATCATGCCCTTCCTACAGCCTAGTCACTTTCCTAGCCAAGTAACAGCCTAGCAATAGGCTAACAATAGCCTAGCCAATGCCCTAGCCCAACAAATAAATTGACAAATACGATTTAATTCATTTTAATTATTGGTGTTTATCAAATATTTAAAAAATGAAGTAGAATTAGTTGTAAATATAGAGTATAAATAAAAAATAAAAATAAATAAATAAATCGGGTAGCCTATTGCTCGCCGCAAAATAGGCGGCCAGCGATCGGCTAGCCGGTTAGTCCATGCCCAACCTCTCGTCCGCTCCGCGCTCGTCCTTACCGTTAGCCGATTGGAATAGTGGACTAGACGCCCGCCCTAGCCACTAGCCTGTGGCTAGGGCGGACACTAATCCACTATTGTGGATGCTCAGTTTGTATTAATTCCACTATTTAATTCTCTCTTTTCTTATAACTGTTCTACTCGATGCAAGGATTAATTCCATTGTATAATTCTCTCTTTTTCTGTAACTATTCTACTCGATGAAAGTGTCTCCATAATTATTGTCTTCCACCATTTAATTTTCTAATTTTCCTATAGCTATTCTAATTTTTTTGCATCTTATGTTATGTATTATATTTTATTTATTTGTTAATTTATCGACCGCCATTTACGCCATAATACCGCCATGCCGACCACCATATCCCAATGACGGTTTTTGGACCGACCGCCATAAGCCGCCATACGCTATTAATAACACTGGCAATCAGCAAACAGAGAGTGAAGCAGGTTAAATAAAGATGCATTCCTTAAACAATTGACCACACAACATTCTAAATTTTCCAGTCTTTCCAGGAAGGAAACTACTTATTTACTAAAATTGAGACTAACAACTTCTCTTCTCTTTCTCCCTAATTTAGCAATGCAAAAGTAGCAACTAATATACTCAGCAAAAAAGAATTACGCATTTACTAATAACAAGTACAGAAAATGATTAATTCGAAGAAATTATAAAACAAAGATACCATCTTTTAACAGCGGTGCAGGCAGCAGGGAAGACCTCTTCTTCTTTCTAGGTTTTCTCCTCTTTCTGTGAGGCCATTTGCATGAACTGAACAACCAACAGTTACTAATTAAAATTAAACACGGGAATAAGATTTCATATGAAAAAGTAAACATGAGTAATCAACCAAACGTGGTAGTACCTTTAAGTTCTTCAGTGTATTGGAGATAGCTCTCGCTTCGCCATGGAAGTTTCTCCGATTAATCTCAGCCCGGTGATCGCTTCCCTATCCGGCCTCCGTCAGAGTGCGAGTTCACAGTTTACCAAATTAGAAAACCAAATTATGCCCACCAATTTTGATTTCTCTCTGACACAACAAATAACTATGTCCCCCTCTAAGAGATATATCATCTATTTATCTTTTAAAAAAAATAAAATATATCTTTTTAAAAAATAATACTTTTACGTTAGAAAGAAAAAAGATATATAGAAAGATAAATCAATTTTTTAAAATAAATAATAGTACAAAATACATTAAAAAACATAAAATGTAATATCTTCTCCATTCGAGAATAATTTTTCGTGAAAAGAAGGCAAATATAGTAGTTATAAGATTTTACATCTCAATTAATGGAGAGGTAAAAATACCTCTTCAAAATAGAAAAATGTATAATAACTTCTCAAATACCTCTTCCCTTAGAGAATGATTTTTCGTGAGAAAAAAATAAATATGGTATTTATATAACTTTACCTCTCCCTTTGGAGATGCTCTAATGCTTAAAACTAAAATTTCACTTCGAAATAATATATTCACTAATAGCATCTCCGACAATTATACTAAAATCAAACACATTTTGGTGTAAATGTCAAACTAAATATTGATTTTACTCTTATCATTTACACTAAATTCAAACACAAAAGAATATTCTCCACTCACTTACGTTTTATACTTTTCAGTCATACAAATTATACAGTAACCACATAACACTCACTTACTTTTTATACTTTTCAGTCATACAAATTATACACTAACCACATAACACTAACACGTTGTCAATAACTTAAATTAAATTAAATAATTAATATAATAAGATTTACTAATTAATAGTATAACTAATATGAAATCTATTCTTTATTAAATAATAATTTAAAAAGTTTAAATACAATAAATACTATAAAAATATAACTTATACATAAAATAACTAAAATTCAAAATTAAAATTGATTTAAAAATACCACAAGTACATAAAAATACTACGATGTACACATAAAATAACTAAAATTCAATGTTCAAAATTTGCATATTGTTTCCATAAATGGTCAACTAGCGCATTTCGAAGTTTAAGATGAGCACTTTTATTTCTTATTGCATCATATCGAGTTAAATACTTGAAATCGAGCATCTTCATTTGTCGTCATCTCAACTTCTGGTTGTGGCACCTCTCTAGCAACTTCATTTGGAGAACTAACGTCACGCTCATCTTCAATAATCATGTTATGTAAAATTATGCATGTAATCAGTATGTCACGCAACACTTCTTTCTCCCAAAAATGCACTGATCCTGCTACGATTGCGAAATGTGCTTGGAGAACACAAATGCACGTTCTACATCTTTTCTACATGCCTCTTGTTTCATTGCAATATATTTTGTCTTCGGAGTACGAGGCTCTTGAATTGTTTGCGCAATATGTGACATCTCTGATCCAAAATATACACCATCTTGTATTTTAGCATATTTTATTATCATCACATATCATATTTTGCCCAAAGCGGACAATATCCTACTAATATGGAGTTCGGGTGTGCACCACCGATCCCAAAAGTGGTGGTATCAGAACCCTGATTTAGGGGGCTCCGAGGTTCGGTGGATTGCGCTTGCAAGTTCTCTGATGTCTCTGTGTGAGTTTGACCTAGACCTATGATGACCTGTGGGACTTGTGACTTGTGTGTGATCTTGGTATTGGTCTGGTGTTCTTGGTTTGAAGGGAGGATTGTGAGGGAGCAAACCATATCCCACATTGGAGAGTGAACACGAGTTGCAAGAATATATGTGAGCTACCTTAACTCCATAGTATGAGGCCTTTTGGGAGTACCCCAAGAGAAAAACCATGAGGGTTTTGTCCAAAGCGGACAATATCATACTAATGTGGAGTTCGGGTTTGTACCGCCGATCCCCAACACAAATAAAAGGTAAAAACTTGTCTTTTAATTCCTACCTTCATGTCACTATCAAAGCTTGCTAGGGATAGCATAACCCTAGATACCGTGACTAGGGGGAGGGGAATATAAGGAGAGGAAAATAAGTGGAAAATGTAAAGCAAATGCATAATCAGATACTCAAGGGAGAGTTCAATAAAAAATACTTAGCATAGTGTACTCTCGATCATGTAGACTTGAGTGACTTTCATATAAATTTAAATTATCATAGTCTTTAAAAAGATAAGCGTTAGCCTTTCTAAATAGCACAACTGAAACAAATGAACACGGTTTTATGTATGAAGACATGAACCTCCGAGAGTTTAATGAATTTATTGAACTAATGTCTTCTCTCAACAGTACTCGCTCCACCATTTAGCGGTTCAACTCGCACATTTAAAAATACATGTAGGGCTGAGTATAAGAGTACTTAGTGAACATATGGCCGAAAGATACAATTATACTTTATAAAATTTTGTCAAGCCATCATAGTAACTCTCAGGGTATTATTTAAAAGGCCCGAGCTTACCAAAGTCCACCATTTGACTGCAGTCTACATGTTTCATACTTTGACACCTTCCATGGTCACCAAATCCGTCAATTGACCGTCAATCCCCTGTGCACAGCAGTCCGAGTAGGGACACCACTCTTACTTGAACCCGAATTCGATCCATAACTTTCTTGGCCTTAGTCGAATAGATAGGCATCCTACACGAAATATATATGGTGAGACAATATTGTTTCTTTTGTCTAATTCTGTCCAAGTATGATTTTGCTTCAATCCCCATTTCTTCCCCCTTTCTTACATTCCCCTCCAGTCGCGATCAACCGATTTTTCTATCCTTAGAAAGGGCGGGCGTGACAGGGATCCATGGAGGTTGGACTTGGGCCAAGTATGATGGCCTTTTACTAATTAAATTGTTCCTCAATTTGATACAAGCCCAACATAATATTATTATTAGCCACTAAAGTAAAGTAATATTGATTGTCAATTCAATCTCAAATGACTACTAATCCGGGCTTTTCTCTTTAATTGATTATTTACGGTGTTGAAGATATAACTATCCATTAATTTATTTAAGTTTTCTGTTTTACTTTTAACTAATCAATATCTTTTCTCAAGAGTTGTCTAGTTCGATACCTTTATTTATTATTCGTGAAATAAATTTTAACTGGCCGGGTATATGAATAATAAATCCTTTTTCCGAACACCTCTTGATGATATTATCATACTGGACTTTCCCAGCACACGATTCATTGCAATAAAAATACTAGCACCTCTAGACATTAATCATCATTACCCAAGATATCATGATTCTTGGATTACAAAAAATCTGTACCATTTGATAAATCAAAGTAGTGCATAATCAATATCATATGCTCAATGTTATGCCAATAATGATTAAGAAATACTCCCTCCCTCTATGGTTAAATGTCTCATATCTAACCAACGCGGGTATTAAGAAATTGTTTGACTTTATAAAGTAAAGTGAGAAGAAAAAGTTAGTGGAATGTGAGCCTACTTTTTTTTATTGATTTCATAAAAAAATGTGAGTGGAATGAGTTAGTGAATGTAGGGTCCATTGAAAGCTAGTGACTATTAAGGATGTATTATCTCTTAACAGCAGACATGAGTGAAATCAAGTTGGCGCACAGAATTAAACAAATGGGGTTTCGCACACTTGATCAAGACAACAGGCAATGGATCAAGAGAATGCTGACTAGTCATTGTTTGTGCAACCTGAGAGACTCGGGCTTTCAAAACCTTAACTCACAACGGTCGAATCCCACAGAGGCAGAGGCGTGTCGAGTTATGTTCGAGACATGTTGGGGGTTGGCTGCTGCCACGCTTCACTAATGTGGGTTAAATTACTACTAAGGTCTGGACTGCTCAAGTCACAGAATTAACTTGATCAACTAAACTATGCATGATAAAAACAGCACACCACAAACGGATCAACTCAAGTAGAAAATAGTACGACTGCGTAAAGTAATCGGGACCACTGAAAAGAAATTGCGCACTACCAAAAAGCTGCGACGACAAAAAACTGACAGAGACGGTTGTCTAACTACCTACGACCTTCTTCTACGATCAATTAAAGAAGAGCAGCGAAACATCCATGGCAGATCCAAACAGGGCATTCATCAAAAACAGACTAGAAAACAAATCCAAGATGGATCCATGCAATTCGAACATGCAGAAAGCAAATCAACATGAAATGACTCAAAATCCATGCAACCGACAACTCAGAACTCAGATCCAGACATAAATAAACAGAATCAACGAGATCCAAACGTTAAACTCAAATCTAAACTAGTAATCAGAGATCAAGTAGAGTCAAACTCAGAAACAACAAACATCAATTCGAACCACGTCAGATCTGAACCAAATCCAAACAAAACTCCAACTCAAATTCAAGATCGAATCAGCAAACAAGAAATAACAAGAGTTAACTAAGAAGAGAACATCAAAACCACTAAGATTCAACATTAATCTGGAAAAGTAAAACTAAAAATAGAGTAGCAACATGCTTGGCCCCTCGGGGTCTAAGAAGAACACAAACAGAGAAATGTTTCTTCCAGGGTTCAGCTCCCTTCTTCCTTGATGAGGAAGAAGAGAGGGATTTGACGGTAGAACGTCGACTCCAGCAGCTCCTAGCTTCCTTGCTCCATACTATCTAAGGCATAGTGCCTACGAGAATGTTTAGAGAGTAGTGATCTATGGTGCCCCCTTGCTTCCTTCATTTCCTCCCCTATTTATAGGACGACATGGGTACTAATCCCTAGGGTGAAGTCTTCCTGATTTGGCGTTAATGCCCCTTGCCTAAAAGAGCATCTCTTCTTTCTCTCTCTTCTGACTCATCATCTCATGTCTTCATTTGGTTAGCTCCTCTAGGTCGGCTTGCTCAGCTTGTCTCAACTTGATCAGTTTGCCACCAATTCTGGCCAGTTTGCTCTTCTTTCCCGAGTTGATGAAGTCGCTTCTATACTTGGCCGCTTCAGCACTTTTTGGTTCCTGCACACTCAAACAAACACTTTTTTTCCATTCTTGGCACCTTGATTAGTGAAATAACAACCGACAAACCATGCTTGAAACGAGCCATATCATCCACCTACCAAATATTATAAAAGTGAAATGAGACATTTATCGGTAGACTGACGAAAAAGGAAAAATGAGAAATTTAATGGCGGACAGATGGAGTAACAATCACCGAGACCTTGTCTTTCAGTAATTAGCCAATAAAGACTTATCTCAATTGTTAGATCCTTCAGTGCTATACCTCACCAATGTCATTTATTTCCTAAGGTAAGGAAACGTGCGGATTGACAATACAACCTTTCGTGATAGGTAGCCAAAACAAGCCTATCTAGGTTGTGAAATACTATTTCTCTTCTGCAAAGAACCGACTGTAGCACTTTCTTTGAACGTCGTTCACGAACAGTCTACTATGCAAAAGAATTAGAGTTTGTTCGCTTCATCTACATTTAAATGTTTGAGAAACATCTTATAAATGCTTAAGCAAGCACAATGCTACAGAAGTTACTTTTTTCACCTTGGGTAAAAGTGCATTGTAGAGACTATTGTATACAAGCAATTATAATCATGCATCACACTCGAAACATGTTTTTCGGTGTACCAATCCTAACAAGTGCCCTTATGGAATTAATAATCAGTTTTTTAAAATCTAAGGAAATTGAGCTCAAAGAAAACTATGAGTGTGAAGGGTAGGTCTAAAAACAAAGGGGGTAATAATGACATTCAACTGGGCGATTTCTTGCCACAACAGATCAGGAGTCGGATTTGAGAATGCCCTCTCCAATCGGGGTAATTATATTTTACATACAAAATGTTTCATTTAGTGTTTCAAAATGATACAAAAAGTTATAATGTTACATAAATCATACAATTAATGATTTAAGTTAATACATTCTTTTAAAAACTTTAAACACCGTTAGTTTTGTTAACTATCCAATTTAATTTATTTACAGAATAATAGGAGTATAAGAATTAATGAGTTAATGCAATTTATACATGAAGAATATTACTACTTCGTATTAGTTAGTGAACAAATTCGTTCCCACAATTCCACTACTCCAAAAATGAATTTGGAGCACATTTCTATGGTTTACATGATAACTGATTGACCACAAAAATCTAACTAATTTGTCTAGAGTTTTTGCTGGACTCTGAATATAATTATATAACTATGCCATTATGATTTGCAACTTTCGATTAATATTTTTATTTAAAAATAATGTCTAATGATTATCGTTGTGAGAACCGAGTTTATTTGACTTTTTAATGGAAAGTTTCGGAATGATTTTTTTGGCCAAACTTTTTTGTTTACTCTGGTTCTTCAATGAAAATTTTCAGTTCCATATTTTTTTTCTTATATATTTCTCATTCTTTTGGTTAACAAACTAACGGTATTTAAACTTTTTAAAAGAATGTATTAACTTAAAACATTAAATAAACTTTTTGTATGATTTATATAATATTATAACTTTTTGTATCATTTTGAAATACTATTGAAACATTTTGTATGTAAAATGTAATTATCCCTCTCCGATCTCTTGCCACAACAGATCAGGAGTCGGTTTTGAGAAGGTTGATAAGGCTCGTTTCATGCATGTGTTATGTGATAAAACTACACCCATTTCTACGATCTAACGTGCAAATGTGAGCCAGGTGTGTATAGAGTCCGCCAAAACTGAACAGATCAACTGGGCGGACAGACGGACCAAGGAGAAGGAGTCAATTCGCTGCGCAAACGTATCAATTCAGAACATATGGAAGCAGCGGGAGCACCGTATAGGAGATTGAGCGCAAACTTAAAACTATCCCAAAAGGCGAAGGGCAAGGGGGACTTTTTGAAGGGACAACAACACTCATTAGATATTCAGCTCTCTCCTAGGGTTGAAAGAGGAGCTCCCAGCACTCCACACTCTTGATATTCCATCAAACACACTTGGTTCCTTAGTTTTAGTTTAGTAGTGGTTGGGTGGTGGTTTCTACTGTAAAAAGTTTCGTTTCTGTAATTCCGTTCTGAGAAGGGGCGAAGATACAATTTCTTATTTTCATGTTTTGCTACGTTTGGTTTTAAGTTTTTCTTGTTGTCGCCAATCTGGATGCTTCTGATGCAGTGAACTTGTAATTATGATTTCAGTTTATCTTGAATTGTCCGGTTTTCCATGAACGATTTCTCTGCTTACTCTTGGTTTCTAATGTGTGAGCATATCTTGGTTAAGTGATTCCGCTATAACTCTATTTGCTGAATCGGAGTTGTTAATCTACGAATGTTGTCGATTGCGAAGAAATCCCTAATGACATGTGTTAGAATGTTTGGATCTGATAGTTTGCAGTGTGGTAGAGTCGATCTGAGTATGTTTGCGTTGATTGAAGGTGTGATCATGTCTGATTTAGTTTCCGAGTTGTAGATCTGGTCGTCGGTTTTTGATTTCTGCATGATTATGGCTTAGTCAGTTTGTTTACATGATCGTAATTGGTTTCTTAGCATAGATCTGGAGTCTCAATGTAATGCCCCAAAACCCACCTTAGATGGAAAAGTGAATTTCCGGTGCTGTAAATCGTCGAAATTAGGTTTTCGGCGAATAATTCAAAATAAATAACAAAATATATTCTGATAATTCAATAAATCATGGAATACTGAAATACAAGTCTTAAATAAGTGTTTAGAAAGATATGTGAGCAAAGAATTGAGTCTTAATGAATTTTAGTACGTTTTTGAGAAAAGTTGCCGATTAGGGTTTTTCGGCGAATTTGCCGAGAAATATTAGGAATTTCCATTGAAAAATAATTTATATGGAATCTAGAGATCAAAAGAAGTATAATATAAGTAATATTTTGCAAGAAATTAAAATTTAATCGATGTCCGTATACAAAATTCGTTAGAAGGGCAAAATCGTCTTTATACTTAAAGTTTTTCATATTTTCTTCTAATATGTGAAGTCTCCGATTTTCTTTGTGCATGTGGGAGATAATTTTAACTCCCAAAAAGTCTTGAATTTGTGAAATTGTCTAGATAATAGATAAACAATTATATTCAATATTAGAGTGACATGTGTTGATTTAAATTGCCACATAATAAAATTATAAAATACAAAGCATTATATCATCTTCTTGAAGAAAGTCACTTCTCTCTTCCTCAAGAAGAATCGGCAGCTTCTTCACCTCTCATATTCTACTTTTCTCCTTCCAATTAGTTGTGTTTGTTGGTAAATCGAGCACGTAATCGGCGGAATATAGTTAGATCAAGGTAGCCCTTCTCCCTATTCTATTTTTATACCTTGAAATTGAGTATATGTTGATGTTGAAGGGCTGAAATTTCATTCACTCGGGGGTAGGAAAACTAACCGATTAAATTTCGATATATTGACGTTTACGCGATCATAGACATTCGTTTGTTGTTGTTTCATATTTGAATTAGAAGTTTGATTACATGACTGTGAATTTGGATGAATATTGAACAGGGGAGGGGCCGAATTGATGATAATTGATGTGAAATGGTTGAGTTTGAGATAAAATCTTGACGAGAATCAAACTTTATGTTCTGCCGCCTCCTAGTTTGAATTATTAAGCATGTTTACATATGTTAAAACTTTGGTTTAACAATTTTTATAATAACTATGATGAGTGTAGAGGATCTCTAATTTGTATGGAGAATTTAGGAGTTTGTTTACTATGTGTATAAATTGTGTGAACCATATGACTACAAACTGTCAAAATTCTGGTACTTTGTCATATTTTGGTATGTGTTATCCGAAATATTCAGGGCATTTAAGGTCGATGAAAACTTGATTTCATAATTTCTAAATTAATTATAAGGTGTTTAGTTGTTATCTAAATTTTATGATGAATTAAAGAATACAAATATCAATTGTAAAAATTGTTTAGAAACTGCTGCCAGAAATGGTCTGATTTTTGGTAGTATGTGGGAAAACAAGAATATCTCTTAAACTATTAGGAATCTTTGAATGAATCTTATTGGATTATAAACCAGACTTCATTGGGTATTTCAAAATATTAGGTCAAGTCTCTAAATCCTTTCGTATGAATCTAGAAGTTTTATGACGAATCGGTCCAGTGCAGTTGTTATATTAGAAAGTTAAAGAGTAAGAAGATATTAAGTTAATATAGCAAATTAACTTATTTAGATGATTTAGTGATGAAAACATGATCTTGGGTAAATATGAGTTATTAATTGCTATGCTATTTATATTATGCATAAAGGCGAAGGAGCCTATAGTGTGTTTTGGACACAAAAGGAATGGACCTAGAAGATAGCGAAGGGTAGGAAAGTGAAATAGGCTTATATTCATAAGCCTGCGAGGTAGCGTATCCTCTCTATGGTTTTTAATTACGTTGGTTGAGATGGTGTGTGCTATAATGTGATTATATGTGAGATGTTAATTAAATAATCTGCTTAAATATGCTTATGCTTATGATTTAATATGTGGATTATTATGATACTTATTCATTTTGATATGAATGATCTGCAGAAAATGGTACGAATATGAATAAAATACATTGGATATGATATGCAATGAAATGTAATAAATTATGAAGATCTGAATAATGTGAAATATGTCTGAATAGAATATGAAAAGATATCTGAATGTATATGAAAAAGAAGTTATCTGATAAGTAGAGCCTGGATAAAATGAAAAGTGCGTATATTTTTGTGGGACGGAGGGAGTATTTAGTTGGGTTTATGGGATGTAAGTTGGGATTATTATTATTATTATTATTATTATTATTATTATTATTATTATTATTATTGTTATTATTATTATTATTATTATTATTATTATTATTATTATTATTATTATTATTATTATTATTATTGCTTTTGTATGAGGCCCATTACCATATTGTATGTAGGCTGGGCTTCATATTGTTGTTTGAAAGGAAACTTTCAACGAACGAAATACGCATACTAATTGTCGTTTTCAAAAAGTTAATAATTCTACATTTTTTTTTCTCAGTAGATAGCCGTCAAATTTATGCTAACAAAATAATAAAAAATTATTAATTCTCATAATAGAGTGATAGGGTTTACCTATCAAAGTAGTTATTTGAGTGAAAGAGACGTGAATTTTGAAAGAGATTAGAGAGAAATCGGTTTCTCCAAGAGGGAGAACCATAGGGAGAGAATGATAAATATTACTTTAATTCATTTTTCTTGATAATAATAAAAGACTCCACACATATTTATAATATATCTGGTACAAAAAGATCTTCTATAAACTAGGAAAGCAAATCAAATCCTAACCACTATGGAAAGTAAATAAAATCATAACAACTAAATAATACTAAAGCATAAATAAACTAAATAAATATACGGAGAGAATATCAGCTCCCTTCCGGAACAAAATAGAATATCATGTCCCTATCAACTCCCCCATCATTGAAAACCACCTTGCCCTCAAGGTGGAAGTCAGAAAAATAATCTTCTATCTCGTTGGCGCTGTCTTTGTTTGGATCTTTGTCTGCAAACAAAATTGTATCATTTGGGATCGCAAAGGATCTTCGTCTGCAAACAAAATTGTATCATTTGGGATCGCAACGAGTGATGGAAAAACCGTCTTTGGACATGAGATCTCTTCCGCGACTTCAGTGACATAACCATTGATGATCCCAAAGGATCTTCGTCTGCAAACAAAATTGTATCATTTGGGATCGCAACGAGTGATGGACAAACCGTCTTTGGACATGAGATCTCTTCCGCGACTTCAGTGACATAACCAATGATGACAATAGTGATTTTTGGGCTATGAGATTTTGGAGGAAATTTGGTTTCCACCAAATCGATTGGCTCATCTAGCTTTTCAGACGATTCATCATCATTTTTTACCGTCTTTTCGATGAAGGAATCAGACTTTACATTTGTTGTTGGCCCATCATCGTTTTTTGCGACAGACTCGATGATAGAATCAGATGTGGCCACCTTTTTAGCCATGGCCTCCTTTTTAGCTAAATATGCAACTACCTCCGTAATTTTGTTGAGAAGTTTATTCGTCTCGGCGAAGTAAATGGCATCCTCATCAAAATTATGATAAACAGCATCCAGAAATTCTTGCCATGAGCACTTAGGATTCGAGCGTCGATACTCATGGAGCCATATAGATGCTGGATGGTCAAAAAATAACCTCACAAAATATAGACGATCAACATTAGAAAACAAGTGATAGTCAAAATATTCCTGAATATCCAAAATTCATCTCACGGGGTTAACACCAGAAAACCGAGGAGGCGAGTCTGGAACAGAGTTTGACAGCAAGACGGACATGGTGGTAGAAAGTAAATCAATAGGAGGATGAGAATCTAATGAAAGCACCAATTTGATAGGGTTTACCTATCAAAGTAGTTATTTGAGTGAAAGAGACGTGAATTTTGAAAGAGATTAGAGAGAAATCGGTTTCTCCAAGAGGGAGAACCATAGGGAGAGAATGATAAATATTACTTTAATTCATTCTTCTTGATAATAATAAAAGACTCCACACATATTTATAATATATGTGGTACAAAAAGATCTTCTATAAACTAGGAAAGCAAATCAAATCCTAACCACTATGGAAAGTAAATAAAATCATAACAACTAAATAATACTAAAGCATAAATAAACTAAATAAATATACGAAGAGAATATCAGCTCCATTTCGGAATAAAATAGAATATCATGTCCCTATCATAGAGGCATATATATTCAATTTCGACTTTAATGCCTAGAAATTGTTAATACTGGTGATTGAAAATTATACCACTGTAGTTTCGAAAAGGAGAAGAGACATAGAAAGTGACGGTCGTGCACAAAATACAGATTGATTCATAAATTTGCCACTAATGTCTCAAGTATGAACAATACAAAACATGGATACATACAACTCACTGACTAAATAGTACAATCTCGTCAGTATTACACCTGATATGCACTATAAAGACTATTGATTAAATCTTTTCATGGATTCAATAGGTGATTAACATTTGTACATGTAATAATTTAACACAAAAATTCCGCGTATCTTTTTTAGTATTTCTCAAATAAGATGATATTTTTTTTAAATAATAAAGTAATTTTACTCTTTAATTAATTCACTAATTACTTTTTCTCTCTCTAATTAAAATAACCAACTCTATTTCTCTTCATTTAATATTTCCTAGTTAAACACATTAATTAATCAATCAACAAATTCTAAAATCTCGCGCCGACTGAAAAATATGTCATCTTAGTTGAAAAAAGGGAATATGAAATATAATTATTGGTGATAATAATTAGTAACCTAACTTAGAGTTCCATGGACATATATATAGCGTGGGGGTAATTGAGAGGCTTGGCTTTGAACCTGCATGGCTGCACGACAGTGCGGTCGATAGGTCTAGGGGCACAAGCTATGTGTGAGTTGATGGTGTTAGTATACTAAAGAAAATTTCGAGTGTGCATGGTGCTTGCACATATACTCAAATGAGTGTATACGAGTACTGATGCACAATTTTTGAGCACTACAACTACTTGCTATACAAGGCATGAATAGTATAACTAAAGGTCAGTAAAAACATATCGAACTCAGGGAATAGAATTGCAATTGGCTATCATGTACTAAACATCATATACTATCTAGAGACAAGTGTTTTGGGTTTTAGACTAAACAAAAATAAAAAAAATTAATTGAATAAGTTTTACAACGATTTCTCCTTATCATGTATTAATTATTGAAAGAGTGTGTGCAATTGAAATTTCTCAATCCAATAGGTCCAGAGGATTCACTAGATCACATGGTCTAGGAGATCATGAATATGTCAGAAATGGTCGTTGGATACGCTTTTTCCGCTTCAAAACCTCAACCCACTATACTATTGGCTAGTACAGGGAAGTAAAGATCGATCCCACGAGGACGGATGTGCTACGAAATTGTATTCAAGATGTTTTGGGAAGGTTTAGCTGTTGCCACGCAACAAGTGGGTCGAGTATTTTAAACTACTAGACTAGGGAAATTTAAGCTAGATTACTATATCTACAGGGTCCAGGAAACGGGAGCGTACGACACATGCACGACTCAGATGCAAAATTAACTTGAGAAACAAATCAAAAAACTGGAGACTAAACTGACTTTCCTAAAACGGCCAACAGACAGTGGGGACCAAATTTCCCTAAATGACCAGGTTCTGGCAAAGCTGCAGAAAAGCACAAAAGATAAGCAGAAACCACAAACATGAGTAGATATGATCCTAACTACTAACAAACTTCGTCTTCTTCATGAACCAAACAAGAATAACAGAGTGAAACAGAGCATCAACCATCATGAAAACAGAGCAAGATCCAAATGTGAAATTAAATAAGAAACTTAAGACTAAACTTGACAGATCAAACTACTGGGTTAGCAGATGCGAGAACAAACAGTAAACAGCCATAATCATGCAGAATTTAAATAGCAACTCCAGATCCACCACGATTCACAAAAATCCCAACGGATCCTAACTCCAAACATTCAACAAACAACAATGCTAAATAGAAATGCAGCAAACCAACATTAACTTCACGAAATCCAACAAAAACAAACAGAAACTTCCATAATATATAAACTAAGCTTGATCCCAACAGATCCAACTCAGAAACAGAAATTACGAAGCTGAATACCGACAAGTACTTAAGAAAACGAGAACTAAACAAAGCAAGTCAAATCTATAGAACTCTAGGGATGTATTAGTAACGACTTTGGTTTATACAGTTCCTATTTATTTAATACTTGTTCATTGCTTGCTTTTAAGTAGTGGATAATGCTTCATGTTTGAGTGACACATTCTGTGATGATTTCTTGACTTGGAAAGTAATCGAGAGAGGATTTTCATGTTAGAAGGACTTAGCTAACACTACAATTAACTTTCGTTAAAACGGTACTTTTAATTGAGAGTGAGAACAACTTGAGAGTCTTATCGTGCTTTTTCGAGTTGCTAATCTAAGATTGACGACCTTAGTATGTAACCTACTTTGTGCCGCTATATATGTGACTCGTTCTAGTAAAGCATGAACTGTGCTAGGGTGTTGTATTTGGAACTTGTATATACTATAACTGTTAAAACACATCCATGTTATTCCATTGTCTCATATGTTTTATTTATGTGTATTATCTATGATTGTTTATTGCTTTCTACTCCCCCCGTCCACGAAAAATAGAACACATTTGCCATTTTTCAACAACTTGTCTCTTATTTTTTTCCCTTCTCTCTTACTAATAATATGGACCCCACATTCCACTAACACTACTTCTCTCTTATTTTTTCCCTTCTCTCTTACTAATAATATGGACCCCACATTCCACTAACATTACTTTTCTCTTACTTTTTTCTCTTCTCTCTTACTAATAATATGGACCCCACATTCCGCTAACACTACTTCTCTCTTACTTTACCAATTCCACATTAAAATCCTTGCCATTCACAATGTGTCCTATTTTTCGTGGACGGATGGAGTATTTAATTGCTTAATTTACTGTTTTTCAGCATTTAAAACAACTCAAAACCGTGTCTCCAAATAGCGAAAGAGGCCTAGTCTTAGATAGCCAGTTTATGATAATGTTCCATGTGTTCGATATCTCTGTTCTTACTGCTTACCTTTAGCTATACTGTATCTGCCTTATATACTTGGAAGTAGTTGTGCTAAAAAATAGTGCATCACATAGAAAGGCTTAGGCCACGTGTCGTAAAAGGTTACAATGTTAGTCCGAAAGTTTTTCGTACCTAAGATAACTAACAAAACTGGTAGGCACAACCCTAAATAAGATCTAAATTGAGATGAATCTTTATTGCTATCTATTGAAAGATATTATCTCTTAAGTTTTAATATCTGTATATGACTTTGAGCATACATCAATTAATCATACACTACTTTGACTTTTTGATAATAAGATGATATCTTGGATAGTAATTATTTATGACTAGAAGATGCTAGTTTTGTTATTACACTGAACAGTGTGCTTGAGTGATTTGATAATTTCTCTAAGAGGTCTCTGTAAAAAGAATATGTTTTTTACTAAAACTGACAAGTTGGAATTTATTCTATGAATAAAAAATAAGTTTTTGAGCTAAAAATTCTTTGGAAAAGATATTAATTTAATTCACATTTATCATGGCAAAGTACGATTTAATGAACGAATATTAGCATTTTAGACACGAGAAATGTTATAAATCAAAATGGCAACACAAATCACTCATAATTTTGGGATCGGATGAACAATCAATATTATTTTGAATAGTATCACAAGATAAATATTGTATTGGATTGATATTAAATTCCATGTTGTTAATTTAGTAAGCACATGTCCGATGGGTTTTCCCAAGTTCAACCTCAATGGATTCCTAATTTAGCCCCAACAAAAAAAAACTTTATAAATAGGGACAGAAGACAAGACAGAAAACCCCAGCCGTAGGTGAAAAGAAGAATAGGCGGTGGTGGAGAAAGAGAATAGATTATCTCCTAATTCATATGAGAGACCAAATTTTCGTTTGTCTTCGTTTTTCAAAGATTTATGTGTTCAGAGATCCGCTATAAATTATAATAAAATTCGGCTACACGACATATTAGAATGAAGTTTGGGAATAGATTAAAAGATTCGATGTCCAATACAATCAAATTCACACAAAGGCATGTTGATTCTTTGGAGAATCAAAAGGTAACCTTCCTGCCATAGTTAATATGCTTTTGTGTGAATTATATGTGTTTTCAATAGATGTATGTATGCAGTATGTATGTATTAACACGAAAATGAATCACCTTAATATATCATATTTAACTCTCGACAATGCAACTGTTAGCAGAGTTGTGCCCTTTACAGTAACGTGATCATCAGATGGCTAAATTGAAGCTTCGTCATTAAGGCAAGTTCCACTCACAAAAACCACTCATCCATCCCATCCTTAAAACAACAAGACTTGCTGCACTTACACTAAGTTTGTGTTCAAGGTGACTTGGTGATGTAGATACTCATTCAACTTCTCATGTAATTTAATGTTCTGAAATCTATTAAGCTCATATCGTTATGAGCTACACATTTTCATGTCATTTGGAACAAGAATGGTAAGTGGTAACATGCAATCTAAGAAAAAGGTAATTTCTATATCCAATTTTCAAAATAAAGAAGGAACATTCCAAACTGAATGAATAGAGGTGGAAAAATATACCAAAATATCAATATACCGCTTTATTATACTAAAAATATTTTGAATATTATAATGTTTGTATACAATTATTTTTTGAAGATTTCGTAAACTGGAAGATTTCGATATAGTAACGGCTTTTCTATATACCGTGTCATACCATATCACTTGTACAATATTGATATTGAAATAAGCCATGCTGATATACAGAAATTTTTTATTACAAGAAGAGTATGATATCTACTCATACTCATATTTTTGTTAAGCATACAATATGAAAGTTTTGATTAGGTATATTGTAGTACCAATCAAACTTTAACAATGATATAAGAAGAATATCATCTTTGTTTTTATTTTTACTGTCACAGTTTATTAACACATACAAAATGCCACTTAATAAATTTACTGTCTACCAAACAAGACTAATAAATTTGCGCTAAATTCTAAAATATTGAAAATTTATGTATTGTTTAGCCAAAAAAAAAAATAGTTTTGATTACAAAAAAATTGGTTGATCTTCTTTTGTAAGTAAATCTAAACCATATACAAAATTGTGCTATTAAGGTCACAATAATATTCCTTAACTTTTTTCAAAATTAGGTTATTAGTATGAGGGAGGGATCGCCAGAAGATGTTTAGGGTTGTTGAAGTCAGGAATGTCGATCAAGAATATCAATCACAAAACTAAGAAATGGATGTATGTGTGTGTTGGCTTATTGATAGATTTATTAATGTTTGAGTCCAAAGGCCTTAAGTTCAAGTCTACCATAATGCAATTTTCGGTATGATATGCGGTATGACATTCTCGGTGCATTAAACTGCACTGGCCCACTCGTAAACTATCGAGGATCGAAGGGAACATTTTCTTGGAATCAGTAAATGGAAAATTTCCTTGGAATCAGTAAATTGAAAATTCGAGTCATATTCACATTCCTCTTGAACTTTTTTTTATTCTAAAATATGCATAACACTGAACACTTAATTATTTACTCATTTTCTACTCTAGAACATTTTTTATTCTAACATATGCATAACACTGAACACTTATATATTTTACTCATTTTCTACTCGAACTTTTCCCATCATATATATTGAATTACAATGAAAATATCATGCGAATGGTGATTGTTTTATACTAACCACATGAATATTAATGTATCACATCAGTCATTGGAAGTCAATCCTATTTAATTTTCCTCCACCTAGCTAGTTTGTACATAATTTTTGTAAACTAATAAAATGAAATAGTAGAATGGAGTGATATATAAGGGGGGCAGTGATTAATTGTATCATAAAACAGTGAAAAAACCTTCACCACACATTGGAAGTCATGATAGTGGAGGTAATGTGAACAAACAAAGTAAGTTTGAAAATGAGTGACCAATAGATAATGGTTTATTTGATTATAGTACAATCATTAGTAGCGGTTATGTTTTGTTTATATTCATATTAAAGTCTCATCAACAGTTGACTGGTCAAATTTTGAATTTTCAAATAATCTCAACAGTCAAATTAAATGATTCTCAAACAAACTACCAAATTAGTTATTTAGCATTTAATAAACAAAAACATTTTCGATTCGCATTCCATATGGATGTCGCCGCTCAGAAAATTAATCATTAGATATTAAATACTATGATCACATGTGATTTAGCCACTAAATTAAAATTAAGCGTATGGTTTTGATTCGAAAATATTCGAGGATTCATCTTAATCATGTCAGATAAAAAATACTACTGAAATTGGTTATAAACTCATAAAAACCATTGAATAATTACTTAGTCGAATTAAAAGATATCGAACGTACGAAGCAAAATGATAATATATTCATATGAGAATATATTTAGTTACATTATAGAGAAATGAAAATATTGTGATGTTTCTTTAGATATGTTATGCTAATTATTATGAAAATCTTAGTTGTTTTATTATTATTATTTTATTATTATTACCACTACGACTTAATTATTACTGTTTGATGAAGCAGCATATCTTATTTTACTATTAGGTAACATAATTACGATGCTGGATCCGAACCCTACCACGTGCTCAGAGCATCCGCAGCGGTGGCGAAAGTCGCCACCGCCGTCCGCGCCGTTGGCAAGGCGAAGGACCGCCGCCGCTGGCACGGCGCTGCTCGATGTATCGAGCACGTCCGTGCCAACGGACGCACACGTGTCGCCCTCCCATTCGTCAACGGCATAGCCGTTGAGTTTAAAATTTTTTTATATTTTTTTAAAAATCGGTTTTTTAATTAAAAAATCGATAAAAAATAAAAAAAAAATTTCACTTCCCCAAAAAAAATATCCGTTTATAACCGTTTTTTACACCTTTTTAATTTTTTTTTACCCCAAAAATACACACTTTCATCTATAAATACCCCCAATTTCACTCCCAAAAATTCACACTTTCACTACACAATTCTCATCATCATTCTCTCATCTCCATTCTCATCTTCAATCTCTCATATCCATTTTCATCTTCCTCTCACACCCTACAACACCACTATGTCCGGTCACGACGACAACCCAAGCGGCTCCCACGGTTGGAACCCCGAATGGTTCGGTTCGCAACCGTTTCCTAGTCCGGATACGGAATATTCGGCCCCTCCTCAAACCCAAGATTCGGGCGTTCCGGGTGGCTACCGGCCATACCCATTCGACGACCAAGGTGGCTCCGATGGGCGATACGGGTGGACTCTGGAGCCTAGGCCTCCCGTCCCTTCCCAAACGCAGACTCCTCCATCTCGCGCCGGTGTCCGCACACCGTACTCACCGGCGGAGATGGATAGATTGTTCAAGTCGTACTTGGAAATCTCCGAAGATGCGGTGGTTGGCACGAACCAATCCGGCGATCACTTTTGGTCCACCTCCACCCCCGAACAACTCGTTGTGGACCCTTTTGGCCCAACTCAATATGGCCGATAGGTCAACTATGACCCCCACGCAACTTCAAACGCACGAGTCCATGATATTGGGTCTCCAAAAACAATTGGGGTTGGTGCCGCCGGATGCGTAGTCTTCCTCGGGTAATATTAGCCAATAATTATGTAATTTTTAATTTTTAGGAGTTTAATTATGTAATTTTTAATTTTTAGGATTTTAATTATGTCTTTTTATTTTATTTGTAATTTGTAATTTTTATTGTGGTTTTTTTAATGAATTTTAGTATTATGAAAATGTTTTTGTGTAATTGAATTTTATATTAATTGTGCTCGTCCTTGCGGAAGAGCACAGTTGTGGGTATTGTGCTCTTGCCAGAGAGCAGACATGAATAGTACCGCCCGGGCCCACAACCGTGCCGCTGGCAAGAGCACGGTTGTGGGTGCTCTCATGTTATTTACATTTCTCCTTCTTAAGTTAAATTAGTGTAACACCTATATAAATTAATCCTAATTTTAAAGAATTAAGTGTTAAGTGATATCTATATGACATAAAAATAATTTAAATAAATATGCATGCAACAAGAATTTAGCCTTATATAAAGTAATAAAAATGTTGACAAATAATAGTACAAATATTTTTGGTGACAATAAATTGAAAAATAAATTAATGTATGTGTCAATTGTAAAAACTTTAAAACTTTATTTAAAAGAAATTATTGCTATAAAACAAAATTCACAAAGAGAAGTTATCAATATAACCGTTATGATTAACGAAAGAATGAACATATAAATTATAGTACACTGATATAATTAATTTAATAATACATATATTTTTTAAAAATTATACCGTTAGATTGTTACGGATATGACGTCATACACATGCAAATTAATAATAAAACATAAAATAATACATTTTTAAACTAATAATATGCACATAGAACTTGGATAGTTATAATCATTTAATATAATTAATATATTTTTAGATAAATATAAACTTTTACTTAAGTTTAAAATATGTACAAATACATATACATATTTTGAGATTTGATATGCTCAGCGTGTAGAGTGGGCGTTATATGTGAGCGCCTATTTCCACATCTTAAATATCTTTTTTTTTTATTTTCTTTCTTTCCTTTTTTATTCTCCAATTTTCTTTCTCCTCGCCTTCGTTTTCTCTGTAATCCTTTCTCCTTCCACAAGTTATTGGAATTTCACTTTCATTGAATGCAATTGCCAACTAGAAACTTGTATTTATATTGTCACTTCCTTCCTTTCTCTCTCTCTCTTAAGCTGACGTGGCATCATATCCTTGCTCTGACAAAATCGGCTTCACGATACGCTTCTTCTCTTATTGAAACGACGTCACATGCAACCAACACATGGGTTATTTACTTAAACGGAAAATACTTGCAACATCTAATTGCGGTGTGATTGAGCTATACTCGAGCCAGATTTGAACAATTCGATGAAAATCGTGACCCAGCGAAAATGATAAGGGAGCATTTAAACAGAGGAAGTTGGTTAAGAAACTGATATTCCCCTCTTTCACAAAAACTCTGGCAGCGGACTTGTGCTGATCGGAGAGGAACTGAATCAATTATGTGAGATAAATTAAACTGGAATTGGAGGCCGCCAATTATGAGCTTGGTGAAGAGAAAGAGGACAGAGAATTGAAGAAGAATTGCAATATTGAAATTTACTACTCTGCGGAAATAGGGAGAGCATATCAAATATCAAATCTCTACATATTGTAATTATAAATCATTATACCATATAATACATTTATTGTATTATCACCGCTACGCTATTATTTAATAATTTTCTCTTATTTTAGATATTCAAAATTCATGAATATTGGCCTAATTCGTTACCCCCCAATTCAAGTTTTTGACTCAACCAAAACGTTCGACTCCCCACACCTATGTACACTTTTACACTCTAGTTGATCAAGAAATATCGTACATGCTAATACATTATAATACTGTCACAAACCATCACTAAAATTAGGTTAAATACTATATATTCTTACACTATCACAATTCAAAAGGCCAATAATCAACCATTACAATACTTTCTGGTAGATAAATTATTACAAAACATTCACTAAAATTAGGTTAAACATTACTATACACTATTACAATTCACAAAGCCAATAATCAACCATTACAATTTTACAATAGTACTTTCTGGTAAATAAATTAAAAAATCTTAATAAGATGTTAAAAAACATATACTATCATAGATTCATGGAAAACACGTTCCAAGCTGATAGCATTTGTTTTGCTTCCAAGTACGATAAATTCAAACACACCAAACTTATGAAAATTGTTGAAATTATGAAAGGCTGTAAATCCTTGGCAAGATGAATGGTTCCATAGTGTCAACCTTCTTCTGGTGTAAGAACACAAACAACAAAGACGGATAACATAATCATAACTAAGTGCATGAAGTAGTAGAGATTTAAAAGTAATATTCTAAAGAACCAAAAGTTATTACCGGAATTATTATCTGAAAAATTGCTGACATAGTAAACATTTGATATGAGTAATATGCATTTAGTTCATAGTAATAATAATTATTCGAATTCGATTTATTTTATACTCTCTCCCTCATTTTCTTGAAAAGTATGAACTTTTTTTAAATTTGGAATAGTTAAACAACACAGTACACTTACACATAATTTTATTTACAACTTATATCAATACTAAACTACTAATGTTGTGGAGCCCACTCTCACTAACACTATTTACACTACTTTTTATCTCTCTATCTTACTTTATCAGCTATATATTTAAATATATGTTAAATCCAATGTTCATATTTTTAGTGACGAGAAGTATATATAAACAATAAACAATCATAAGAGTAACTGCATATTAAGTTACTACATGAATTTGACTTTTTCTTTGAAAAGTCTCCTTATATATGTATGGATATATAGAAAACATTTATGTTATAAACGTTTGACTACTTGTAGAAAGGGGCTGATGCTTACAAACTTATTCACGGGCATGATTGGTAGCCCATAAAAAGCCATAAAAAACCATAAAAGCCCATAAAAGGCCCTCTTCTTCAACCTTCTCCTCCGTTTGGCAGAACTCGAATTTGTTGGCGAACCCGGTAGAAAAATCCCGGATCTTGCTGGTTTTGAGATTAGATTCGGCGACTGAGACATTCCATTATCGGTGACAAAAGCAGGTATATATAACTTTTTCTCTACTTCTCTGACTATCTGATTTGTAGCTTTATGCCTAATTTGCCCTCCCTCCCACCACTATTTGACCTCTACAGCCACATACCCATAATCATGAGACACTGATTCGGCAGTGATCGTGTGCGAGCGGCCGTCTATCATAACATTGTTGGGGAGCTGGCGTTGGTGGATGTTGGTAGAATCGGCAGTGATGAGCAGGAGCAGGTTTTGGATAAGCTGATTGCCGCTGTGAATGAAGATATGGAGGGTATTTGAGAAGAATTATGCAGAGATTTGACGTGTAAGGATTTCTTCATAATTATGCATACCAAGTGTTTGATAATTTGCTTGTGTTAATTTAGTATACCATTTTAGTGTGAAACATTTTAGATTGTAATTTTACACTGAGGTGATTTTATAATGCTCTCTCTGCTTGTTCCCAGAAGTAGGCCTGGAATTTCCAAAAGTCGAGGTTCGGTTTGAGAATCTGAAGGTCGATGCTTTAGTTCATGTCGGAAGCAGAGCTCTGCCGACTATACCTAATTTCATTTTTGACATGACTGAGGTAAACATGCGAGAACGAAAATCCAATATGCCAAGTGGTCTCTATTTTCAAAATTAAGCTAACATGTTCAATGGAAACATGGCGTGAAAAATTGGCCTTCTTGAGGCAGCTCAGAATTTTCTCTGGTGGAAGACGAAAAGAAACACATGCAAAAGAAAACCTTCATCTATTGAGTGGACTCATACAAAGGAGCAGTGAGGAGTCTTGAAAGAGATACAATGATACCCGAACTCTCTAAAAAAGTAGGGATATTTTTGGCAATGCACGTAAATAAACTGCAGACTGATCAAGAGCATATTACCAAACTGACCCAACAGGCATACTTTAAGGGGGTGTTCGGTTGGTAAGATTAAATCTCATGATTAAATATGTATCATGTTTGATTCATAAGATTGAACCCTTCAACTTAATCCTAGATGGATAGTCTCATGATATTAGTCATGACAACCGAACGCCACCTAAATAGATATGCAATGACTCGCATCCAACTGGTCAATATGAATCTACAAAAATCTATCTACGTGTCGTCGGGCGTGCAAACTGAAGCGGATCTCAAAGCCTTAACCCACAATACTACTTCCTTCGTCCCATAAAAATATGGGCGGATGAGATGACACGAGAATTAAAATAAAATTGGTAAAGTAGGATAGATGGGGAGAATGATATGGTAAAGTAAGAGAGGGGAGGAGAATAGTAGTTAAAGTAGAGTTAATGGATAGTGGACCTACATTATTAAATTGATATAACTTTCCAAATTTGGAATGCACATATTTTTGTGGGATAGACGAAAATGAAAAGTGCACATATTTTATTGGATTGATGGAGTATTAATTAGTAAAGGGAAGTAAGGGTCGAATCCCACAAAGATGAAGATGCTACAACATGTGTTGTGAACATTTTGGGATGGCTACTGCCACGCAACTAGTGAGTTAAGTTTTATCTACTAGAATGAGTGGATTCCAAAATAAAATGCTAACTGATCAACTAGACTAAAACATGCGAAAAATATTAACATTTCTGACGGATCAAACAGATGGACAAAAACAGAAGTTATGCTACTAAACAGAAAAGTAACGGGGACCACTTGCCTAATTTACGTACTAGCAGATAAAGTTGGAAAAATCAACTAAAGTAAAAAAGCAACCGCAGATAAAGTTTCCTAACTAAATTCTGACGTCTACTACCTCAATTAAACAAGCAGAACAAGCAACTCAACACACTCAGCAAAATTGAAACAGAGCATGTAGCCAAAAACAGGAAATCGACAAATTGCAACTAGATCCATGCAATCCAGTTAAGTAAACAACGAATCAAGCAGTATATACTCCATTTCCATGCAATTCTCAACCAAAACTCTAGATCTGACGTAAATCAAACACTAAACAGCTAGATCTACGAAATCGAATGGCAATAAAGCATAAGAGATAACAAAATAAGAATAATCGAACTCGTCAACACAAGATCTAATGTAAACCGAACATGAAGCCTCATTGCAACAAACATTCTCGCAAGAATTCAAAATCAAATAACAACTTATCAAACTCGAGCGATCAAGATCCAGCTGGAACATAATTAGCTAAGATATTAATTAAGAAAACTCGGAAATAGCAACAGATTCAGAACTTGTATCTAGAAAACCAAACGAAAACAGTTAAAACGATTGTAGCGGCTACTCTGAGCTTACGAACATGAAATAAACGGTTAATTTTATGTAAACTAGACTTTCTCCCTCCAAGCTAGGAGGTAGAAAGTACTTTCTCGGATGAACTCTTGCTTCCTTCCTTCTATCCTTCTCCCTTCATGGTTTTTCGTGTAGAGTGTGTGGTGAATTGATGATTGTCAGTATTGTGTGTCCCTCTTCTACTTTAGGCTCCTCCTCCTTTTATAGGACGATTTCAGCTCCAATCCCTAGGGCATACTCTTCATGATTTGACATTAATACCCTTGTAGAAGATAACAACTCAACATTTGTCACGACCGCCCATACTAGGGGTACTACAAACGCGGCGATCGTGATACAACATGCAAGGATAGCCTTTTATGAAAACTTAATTAACTTAAAGGATGAAAAACTTTTTTTTTTGTTTTAAAGAAGCTTAAAGTTATAATTTTACTATTAAATAAAAATGACTTATGATAAACACTTTTAAAAGAAGCAGCGGAGAAACAATAAATATTAAAACTCAATCAACTCCTAAGAAAACAATTAGTTTAAAGAGCGGGAGACATCATTTTCAAGTAACATTGTAAATACTCGTTTCAAGTCTGACACAACCAAAACATACTGAAACATAGTACGGAAAAGATTAAAGTAGTGAAACATAGTTCAAAAAAAAACATAGCAGCGGAAATAAGGTTTAAAGAGAGTAAAGGATAACGCCTATGTATGAAGACACAACGCATCCTAAGGCCAACTCAACATCCTCCGCAACATCCCGCTCAACCTGCACATAAGAAAAAAAATATGCAGGGCTGAGTACTTGTTGTACTCAATGGGCTCATGCCGAAAACATTTTATATTAGTTATGTCATCCATACCAGTGATCTCGAGTTTTATATGTAGTAAGAAATATCACGAGAACACAAAAATATTTCAAGTCTGGTCAGACAATTTATCTCCCCACTTTTCACATCATTCCATCAACCACAATCAACATATCACAGTGCGACGAAAGTGTGGCCACACTATTCGCCCACGAGACCGGCCGACTAGTAAGGACGGCTCACAATCCCACCAATGTACACAGCCTGATAGGGTTTGCGGCCCTACTCAGACCCGAATTCGTTTCACAACACAACCCTATAGCCTAACGGACCAAACTCAGACGAACTAGGCATCAGGCAACAATCTCACAAACAAAAACATGGCATGACATAACAGTTAAACCACCCTTATAACACCACGTAATATATTCGAAAAATAAAGAGGTTTGAAAAGAAAGCCCACCTCGATTGCTTAACAACACAATTCCAACTTATGCAACTCTTGTTCCTCGAGCTCACGTATACTCAATCACCCTTGCCAACGACAACACAATCAGCTTTCCATAAACTTATGTTATCATGCATGTCCTATTGTTCCTTTTTATCGTTCCCTTAAATTACCCATCCCATCATTCATCGACATAAAGAAAAACATGTCATATTATTTCTCAACGTGTCACACATAATCACGTCATAGGATACTTTCCCAAATCATACATGCATCATATAGTTCATCAAACTTAGCAACAAGTGATATTTTCACATAACAACAAAACTGACAGAATTGCGCGGTTGGTTTGTAAAAATCACCAAAACTTCATCTGACCTCATATGAAGCTAAACTTTGGTCACAACACAGTAGACACATTCAAGTTCATTCAGTTAAAGTTTCACACTCAAATCATGGCATTTGGTCAGTCAAAACATTTATACAACTCTCTGGTCGGAACATAAAAATTATGGCAGCATTATGCAGTTTATTTGAAAATTTTACCATAAATTCATCCGATGTCCAATGAGGCTGAAATTTTTACACGACTCAGAAGACACTTCAAATGTTCAGTTAGTTCAAGAATCACATCTAACGGAGCTCATTTGTCGGTCAAAAAGAATACGAAACTTTCTGGGCGAGAACACAAGTTTCTGGTAGAATTGCGCAGTCAAATTCAAACATTTATTAAAAATCCATTTTTCGACAAAAAGGGCTGAAATTCACACGAGACACAGAAAATACCTTGACATTTACTAAGTAAAATGTTCACATCAAAATTCGATCATTTGATAGGTCAATTACACATCAGAAACTGCTGTTAGAACGTCACAGATTTCAGACTCACAAATTCGAAATTAGGGTTTCTTCCTCAATCATCCAAATTCAATTTTTCAGGCGTATAACACAAAATCATGCTAAAAAAGGTTCTCATAATCATGTTTGCACATAAACTCACATCATTCACCGAAAATTCAAATCAAACTTCACATAAACTCAATCAAAATCGCATAATTATCAAAGTTCTCATGCAAACACACTTTCCCACCGATTAATTTTGCAATCTATCATTCCTACACTCACTATATGCATGTAGGGTTCAAGAACAAGGATTATATAAAAAGATTGAGGGAAAGTGAATCAAATATACCTTTGTTGATGAAAACGAATCGGTAGAAACAAAAATTGATGCGATTCGTCGGAGACTCTTGAAAATTAACTTCTACGGATGCAAGAACAAGGATTGAATGGATGATTTTTGGAGAGAATGTGTGTGGGAGAGGAGAGGCGTGTGAGAGAGAGAGAGGGAGAGAGGAGAGTGGCGAAATATTTGAGGGAATGGGGGCTAGGGTTTAGTTTAGGTGATTATATAGTCCTAGGTTTAATCCCACAAAATTAATTAATTGTGGAGGAATAAAGTAGAGGCCAATAATTAAAATCCCTCAATTAAAAAGAAGGCATAACTTTCGAAATTTATGGCTGGGAATTAACAAGGAATTATTTGGTATTTACTTAGAGAGAAATAGATCCTCAATTTAGGAAATAAAACAATGAATATTCCATAAACAAGGGAACAAAATAAATTAAATCTCCAAGTAGGAAAAATAATGAGGGGCCGAAAATTCAAGGAGTGTGCACAAGAAAATTATTTAAATCCTCAATTAAATAGGATATGATTTAAATTTGGTAGTTTCTTTATAGGAAAAGACTCCCATAAATTAGGTAACAATTATAATCTCCTCTACAAAATAGAGGGGGGGCCGAAAATTGGCTTAATTAGCCACAAGGAATAATTCAACTCTTAATTTAATTTGGGTGAAGAAATAAAATGTGACATGATTTAATTGGATTTAATTAAAAAGAAGGGAATCAATAAGGCACCAATTAAATCAAGGAAAAATAATTCATCCTCCTATTAAATAGGAGATTTTTCGAAAACTCCAAAAGAATAGGTTAGAGTTCGGATTCCATGTTGTACAGATTAGGGATAATTTGGTTTGGATTTAATTTGAATAAATATCCCAAAACAATTAATTAAATCCAAGAAATGTAATAGTATTTCCAAAAATTAGGAAGGGCCGAAAATTCCAATGAATTGACTCGGAAAAAATATATGCATGATCCTATTAAATTATTTCCCCTCATTGGAAAATATAAAAATATCAACCACTTCATTCCACATCACCCACGACAATTATTTCACATAATTCACTTAATCGCATAGAAACAAAAGTTTCATAATTGAAATTTCAAATCAACTTATTAAATAAACATCACAAATTTTTGGGATGTTACATCCTTCCCCTCTTAAAAGAAATTTCATCCCGAAATTTAATCGTCTCACATAAACAACTAGGGGAACTTTTCTTTCAATTTATCTTCTAACTCCCACGTGGCTTCCTCGCGACCATGGTGTTTCCACAACACCTTCACGGACGCTATTAACTTGTTTCGCAACTCTTGTACCTTCCGATCTAGGATTACCTCGGGCCTTTCCTCGTAGCTCATGTCGGGGTTAGGATCATTTCCTCTTGATGAATCACATGCTTGGGGTCGAACACGTACTTGCGTAACTGTGACACATGGAACACGTTGTGCACGTTCCCAAAGCTGGGAGGTAACGCCAAGCGGTAAGCTACAGGACCTACTTCATCGATAATCTCGTACGGTCCTACAAAACGCGGTTCCAGCTTGCCTTTCACTCCGAACCTCACAACTCCTTTCGTCGGGGATACTTTCAAGAACACTTTATCACCAACGTCGAATTTGATTTCCGTTCGACGCACGTCAGCATACGACTTCTGCCTTCCTTGATCCTTGCGCGGATTTGATGCACAATTTCGGTCATCTCCTTTATAGCGTCGGGTCCTAACATCTTCTCTCGCCAACTTCATCCCAATAGAGTGGGGATTGACACTTCCTGCCATACAAGGCTTCATACGGAGCCATATCGATCGTCGCTTGGTAGCTATTGTTGTAGGAGAATTCAACCAACGGTAGAACAGTTTCATAACTTTCCCCTCGATCTAAGACAACGGCTCACAGCATATCCTCAAGCGTTTGAATCATCCTCTCTGACTGTCCGTCCGATTGCGGGTGATAAGCAGTGCTGAAGTTCAGTTGTGTGCCCAATTCACGTTGCAAACTCATCCAAAACTTTGATGTTAACTTCGTATCGCGGTCGGACACAAAGGTCTTTGGCACTCCATGCAAACGCACAATCTTATTCACGTAGAGTTTTGCTAATTTTTCCGCGCCATAAGTAATTCGAATTGGTAAAAAGTGCGCGCTTTTAGTTAGTCGATCGATGATCACCCAAATCGCAGTGTTGCCCTTCTGTGACTTTGGCTAACCCGTCACGAAATCCATAGCCAGATGCTCCCACTTCCATTCGGGGATTTCGAGTGGTTGCAACTTCCCATATGGCTGTTGGTGTAAGGCCTTCACTTGTTGGCATGCTAGACATCGTTCCACATATGACGCTACGTCTCCTTTCATTCCATTCCACCAAAAATGTTGCTTCAAATCTCGATACATCTTCGTGCTTCCGGGGTGTGCAGTGTAAGGCGTGTCGTGCGCTTCACTCAAAATCTCATCTTTTAGAATCTCATCGCTCGGCACACACAATCGCCCATCGTACGTCAAAGCATTATCTGCCTCCTCACGGTAATGATCAAGCTTCTCGGCTCTCACCTTCACACGTAATTCTTTCAACTTCTCATCACGTCGTTGGGCTTCTATGAGCTTGGTTCTCAAATCTGGCTCAATCACTAGCATCGCTATTCGTCCTTCTTCTGGCTCGGGCACTTTTACTATTTCCAATCTCATTCTGTCGAATTCGCGAATCAACGCTTCCTCTTGTGTTAGGAAATAAACCAATTGAGGTTGGTTCTTCCTACTCAAAGCATCGGCTACTACGTTTGCCTTGCCGGATGATAGTGAATACCACAGTCATAATCTTTCACGATCTCCAACCAACGTCGCTGTCGCATGTTCAGCTCCTTCTGCTCGAAGAAGTACTTGAGACTCTTGTGATCCGTATAGATCTCGCACCTCACTCCATAGAGATGGTGTCTCCAAATTTTCAGTGCATGCACCACTGCTGCTAACTCCAAATCATGAGTCGAAAAAATTCAATTCATTCGGTTTCAACTGTCGGGAAGCGTATGCTATCACTTTTCCATCTTGCATTAACACACATCCTAGTCCTACTTTCGACGCATCTATATAGACGGCGAAGTCCTTCGGGTACCGCTAGGACTAGTGCTGTAGTCAGTTTCTCTTTCAACAGTTGGAAACTCGCTTCGCACTCCGGTGTCCAAACCACTTTGATTCCTTTCTTCAACAGTTGTGTCATGGGTCTCGCGATTTTAGAGAATCTTTCAATGAAACGTCGATAGTATCCCGCCAATCCCAAGAAACTGCAGATTTCACTCGGCGTTTTCGGCGATTTCCAATTCTACACGGCCTCGAGCTTTGCTGGGTCTACTTGAATTCCATTTGCCGTCACAATATGACCAAGAAAGTTCACTCGAGTCAACCAAAACTCGCACTTACTAAACTTGGCATAAAGCTTCTCCTTTCGCAACGTTTCTAACACTGCTTGTAGATGCCATCCATGTTCCTCCTCGTTCTTCGAGTATACTAAAACATCGTCGATGAAGACTAACATGAACTTGTCGAGATACTCATGGAAAACTCAGTTCATCAAGTCCATGAAGACAGCCGGGGCGTTGGTCAGCCCAAATGGCATCATGACGAATTCATAATGGCCATAACGAGTGCGAAAAGCAGTCTTAGGCACATCCTCTCGTCGGACCTTTAGTTGATGATATCCGGACCTCAAGTCCATTTTTGAAAATACGCCCGCTCCTTGAAGTTGGTCAAACAAATCATCAATCCTCGGCAGTTGGTACTTGTTCTTCAAGGTCATCTTGTTGAGCTCACGATAGTCGATGCACATCCTCATCGTTCCATCCTTCTTCTTAACGAACAACACTGGCGCTCCCCATGGTGACACACTAGGTCGAATAAAACCCAAGTCTAACAGTTCTTGCAACTGTATCTTCAACTCGGCAAATTCCTTAGGGGCCATTCGGTATGGCGCCTTCGATACTGGCGCAGACCCTGGTTCCAAAACAATAGTGAACTCTAATTGTCTGTCGGGTGGCGGTCCAGATAAAGCTTCGGGAAACACATCGGGAAAATCTCGTACTACTGCCACGTCTTCCACTCTCAAATCCTTCTTTTCCTCTCCGTTCAAGTACACAAGATACGTCGGACGCCCTTTTCTTATCATCGTGGTTGCTTGTAAAGCAGAGATTATAAGGGGTTTCGTCGGTTCATGGAAATTCCATACAAGATAGTCGGCTCTTTGCTAGAGGCTCGAAAAGAAATTTGCCTCTTCTTGCAATGTTGCATCAAAAACTCAGAATATGTATCAAGAACGCGAACTTTAATCAAACGGTCTTAACTTGGATATGAACCAATTTTGAAATATAACAATTGGTTATGATCATCCCCACGGAGCATGAAAGAACATAAGATAGGTCATGAATATGAGATGAAATCAAATAAATGTCAATTCTCATAGTTGGCTACCAAAAAGATAATTCAGTTGTCCGACCAAATTTGAAAAGTCCACACATCAATGGATAATGACTTAAAAGGTTGAGGGAAAAGAAATGATCAGTTGCATGAGGATTGAGAAATGTAGGCATTTGTCACAAGGCGGTACTGATCATGGTTCAACGAAAATCATAATATGGATTGATAGAATAACATCAATGGGTTCATAAGTTTGTGAAGACAACCAAAGTCAAAGGGGCTTTTTGAAAAAAAATCAAGTGGATTAAGTTTGTTAAGGCATGGTATAAAATGTAGGCCTTAACTTTATTTTGTAGAAATGAAGGTTCTATTATGAAAAGGATACATATAGTGGAACTGAACCAAAAAGAATTTCACTGTGTAAGAAAGAACTTGACACAGACATGGTTACAAAATGAAAAGTTGAACAAAAGTTCAAGGAAGAATATCCCATAGAAAAAAAATGTCTGCGAAACGTGATTATATTGAAGGACATAACTGCAAGCAGCTTTAGGAATGAAGTTCAATAGTAAAGGCTCACAAAGTCAAAATACTGTGCGTATAAATAATAAGTCATAGAAGACTACAATCAATCCAAGTGTCCAAAGTTATGAAGACAACACCACTTTCCAAGAACTAAAAGTGAGTTAAGACTCAATGGAGGAAAAGAAATAATATGCATCACTTGCAAGGGGTGAACGAAACAAGCTGTCAAGTAGACAAGGGTCCACGGTTATTTGAAAGGTCCTGAAAAAATAACTTCTTAGAATCTAAGTAAGAGCTGTTGATTAAAATAGTTTGTTCTAGCTATTAAAGTCGCACTCCCTCGTTCATCTTTCGCAAGCCAAGACTAGTAACATCGCTCTAAGAACCGTGGATTCCACGCTGGGATTCTTCGTGTCATCGCCACTAATAATGATAGTCGGAATCCACATCTTCATAAAATTCTTTGCATGTCATAATGACTATCCTCGTAGGACATTGTTATCATCCTCGTGCTCCTTAGCAGGGTATGCAGATCATCTCCATCATGTTGTCACTTACGCAAGATTACACTATACTAATTTAATCGCGAGTATGATCGCTCGCCGTTGCATGAAAATATCACTTAGCTTCAGCTCTTCTTGTCTCGCACCTTGACTTAAGGGTTTGCCTCAACTTTCATATTCTCGTACGTTTCATTGCTCAGAGAAGCAATAGTTAAGTTTTCAACTTAGAACTATGATTCACGCGGTCAACTAGGCTTATATTTTAGGTACTCTAAGTTCACAACATAATTCATCATCTCATAGATCATCATCTACCACAATTTACGTAATTCATACCTCAAGATAAACACACCACATTTTCACATCTCATAGCAAAACACTTTCGAACTTTACAACTATATTCAAAACTTTTGAAACAAAATTTCTTTACACTTTCACACTTTCCAAAAAAATTCCACATCTCACTTTTAAAATAAAAGTTTTGACTCAACTAAAACGTACTTTCGTATCAACTTTCATCATTCGTATAAAACACTCCATAGAATAACGTATCATACTCCGGACCTCATAACATACATAACATCACACTTCCATAGCTTAATTTTCCAAACGAAAAAGTCATTTCTCTTTTTTTTTAAACTTTTTTTTTGTCGAAACTCAAAATTTTTTTTCTTTTGGACAATTCATACTCACAACATTTTCCATTGATCAATTAATTTTCTTGAAAGAAAGAACTAACATGTTTTCATTTAAAGTTCAAAGATATTTTTTTTCAAAAATTCCAACAACTTTCCACAACATAAATATTTTTCCTCAATCATACTCCACTAGAACAACTAGTCATTAATATTGCAAAACAATCAACCTCAAAATCATTTTCCCATTTTTTTCTACATGTCAAACACCATGCAAATCTTTCAAAACTCATAACGCATTTGTATTCCAGACAAAACACTCATGCACTTCGCATATATGTTTGAAACAACATTTTTAGTTACTCATCTTTTCTCATAAATTTCAACATTCTCAAAACAACTCATCAATTTCCATTTTTGATGTAAAACACTCCATCTTCCTATGTTCGCATGCTTACATCGTAGAACTTTCACACATAACACATATTTACGACATTATGTCACTCATGCTCATGTTTCACATAAGCATACCAGAACAATATCACATTCTTACATACAACACGTGTTTAGATCATCTTGACAATCATGCTCATACTCAACAAAATCATACTATCACAACATCGTACACACACACACACATATATATATATATATATATATATATATATATATCACGCGCTTAGATTATCATGACAATCATGCTCATATTCCACATAATCATGTCATTACAATTCATCTTCATGCATAACGTTCATTCACATGCATACACTTGCCAAACACCCTCATCATATCATCATCAATTACATGCAACGATCTCACATGTTTTCAACAACTTAAAACATACCTCACTTTCTTTGGTTGAGCGCGATGCTTTGGATGTTGAGCCTTCGTTACACTTCTAGTCAATAAGGATTCACTAATCTAGACTTAAGACAAAAGAAGACTCTCGGACCATAGCGAAACACTAAGCTCTGATACCAATCTGTCACGACCGCCCATACTAGGGGTACAACAAACACGGCGATCGTGATACAACATGCAAGGATAGCCTTTTATGAAAACTTAATTAACTTAAAGGATGAAAAACTTTTTTTTTTGTTTTAAAGAAGCTTAAAGTTATAATTTTACTATTAAATAAAAACGAATTATGATAAACACTTTTAAAAGAAGCAGCGGAGAAACAATAAATATTAAAACTCAATCAACTCCTAAGAAAACATTTAGTTTAAAGAGCGGGAGACATCATTTTCAAGTAACATTGTAAATACTCGTTTCAAGTCTGACACAACCAAAACATACTCAAACATAGTACGGAAAAGATTAAAGTAGTGAAACATAGTTCAAAAAAAACATAGCAGCGGAAATAAGGTTTAAAGAGAGTAAAGGATAACGCCTATGTATGAAGACACAACGCATCCTAAGGCCAACTCAACATCCTCCGCAACATCCCGCTCAACCTGCACATAAGAAAAAAAATATGCAGAGCTGAGTACATGTTGTACTCAATGGGCTCATGCCGAAAACATTTTATATTAGTTATGTCATCCATACCAATGATCTCGAGTTTTATATGTAGTAAGAAATATCACGAGAACACAAAAACATTTCAAGTCTGGCTAGACAATTTATCTCCCCACTTTTCACATCATTCCATCAATCACAATCATCATATCACAGTACGACGAAAGTGTGGCCACACAATTCGCCCACGAGACCGGCCGACTAGTAAGGATGGCTCACGATCCCACCAGTGTACACAGCCTGATAGGGTTTGCGCCTTGCTCAGACCCGAATTCGTTTCACAACGCAACCCTATAGCATAACGGAGCAAGCTCAAACGAACTAGGCATCAGTCAACAATCTCACAAACAAAAACATGGCATGACATAACAATTAAACCACCCTTATAACACCACGTAATATTTTCGGAAAATAAAGAGGTTTGAAAAGAAAGCCCATCTCGATTGCTTAACAACACAATTCCTACTTATGCAACTCTCGTTCCTCGAGCTCACGTATACTCAATCACCCTTGCCAACGACAACACAATCAGTTTTCCATAAACTTATGTTATCATGCATGTCCTAATATTGTTCCTTTTTATCGTTCCCTTAAATTACCCATCCCATCATTCATCGACATAAGGAAAAACATGTCATATTATTTCTCAAGTGTCACACACATCATAGGATACTTTCCCAAATCATACATGCATCATATAGTTCATCAAACTTAGCAACAAGTGATATTTTCACATAACAACAAAACTGGCAGAACTGCGCGGTTGGTTTGTAAAAATCACCAAACATTCATCCGACCTCATATGAAGCTAAACTTTGGTCACAACACAGTAGACACATTCATGTTCATTCAGTTAAAGTTTCACACTCAAATCATGGCATTTGGTCAGTCAAAACATTTATACAACTCTCTGGTCGGAACATAAAAATTCTGGCAGCATTGCGCAGTTTATTTGAAAAATTCACCATAAATTCATCCGATGTCCAATGAGGCTGAAATTTTACACGACTCAGAATACACTTCAAATGTTCATTTAGGTCAAGAATCACATCAAACGGAGGTCATGTGGTCGGTTAAAAAGAATACGAAACTTTCTGGGCGAGAACACAAGTTTCTGGCAGAATTGCGCAGTCAACTTCAAACATTTATTAAAAATTCATTTTTTGACAAAAAGGGCTGAAATTCACACGAGAGACAGAAAACACCTTGACATTTACTCAGTAAAATGTTCACATCAAAATTTGATCGTTTGATAGGTCAATTACACATCAGAAACTGCTGTTAGAACGTCATAGATTTCAGACTCACAAATTCAAAATTAGGGTTTCTTCCTCAAGCATCCAAATACAAATTTTCATGCTTATACCACAAAATCATGCTAAAAAAGGTTCTCATAATCATGTTTGCACATAAACTCACATCATTCACCGAAGATTCAAATCAAACTTCACATAAACTCAATCAAAATCGCATAATTATCAAAGTTCTCATGCAAACACACTTTCCCACCGATTAATTTTGCGATCTATCATTCCTACACTCACTATATGCATGTAGGGTTCAAGAACAAGGATTATATGCAAAGATTGAGGGAAAGTGAATCAAATATACCTTTCTTGATGAAAACGAATCGGTAGAAACAAAAATTGATGCGATTCGTCGGAGACTCTTGAAAATTAATTTCAACGGATGCAAGAACAAGGATTGAATGGATGATTTTTGGAGAGAATGTGTGTGGGAGAGGAGAGGCGTGTTAGAGAGAGAGAGGGAGAGAGGAGAGTGGTGAAAATTTTGAGGGAATGGGGGCTAGGGTTTAGTTTAGGTGATTATATAGTCCTAGGTTTAATGCCATAAAATTAATTAATTATGGAGGAATAAAATAGAGGCCAATAATTAAAATCCCACAATTAAAAAGAAGGCATAACTTTCGAAATTTATGGCTGGGAATTAACAAGGAATTATTTGGTATTTACTTGGAGAGAAATAGATCCACAATTTAGGAAATAAAACAATGAATATTCCATAAACAAGGGAACAAAATAAATTAAATCTCCAAGTAGGAAAAATAATGAAGGGGCCGAAAATTCAAGGAGGGTGCACAAGAAAATTATTTAAATCCTCAATTAAATAGAATAGGATTTAAATTTGGTAGTTTCTTTATAGGAAAAGACTCCCATAAATTAGGTAACAATTATAATCTCCTCTACAAAATAGAGGGGGGCCGAAAATTGGCTTAATTAGCCACAAGGAATAATTCAACTCTTAATTTAATTTGGGTGAAGAAATAAAATTTGACATGATTTAATTGGATTTAATTAAAAAGAAGGGAATCAATAAGGCACCAATTAAATCAAGGAAAAATAATTCATCGTCCTATTAAATCGGGGATTTTTCGAAAACTCCAAAATAATAGGTTAGAGTTCGGGTTCCATGTTGTACCAATTAGGGATAATTTGGTTTAGATTTAATTTGGATAAATATCCCAAAACAATTAATTAAATCCAAGAAATGTAATACTATTTCCAAAAATTAGGAAGGACCGAAAATTCCAATGAATTGGCTCGGAAAAAATATATGCATGATCCTATTAAATTATTTCCCCACATTGGAAAATATAAAAATATCAACCACTTCATTCCACATCACCCACGATAATTATTTCACATAATTCACTTAATCACATAGAAACAAAAGTTTCATAATTGAAATTTCAAATCAACTTATTAAATAAACATCACAAATTTTTGGGATGTTACAACATTCTCTCTCCTCCGAGTCATCCTTTGTAGCTCCATCATTAGTAGATCCTCCTGATCATTTAGCAGGGCTGCCTGTCATGGTCACTTCATCTTCGCCCACTTGATTCGTTTCCTCAGCTTTTTGACCATTATTCCCTTTTTGCGCCCACTTGATCAAGGCGCATCACTGCTCAGCCAACCTGCAATTTTGCACACTAAAAACTCCACTTTTCTCGCATTATCTCCCCAAATTTGAAAATAGGAGTCTCGGTTCTCCTTACCATAGTTAGAAAAAACGTCACCTTCCTTTTTGCACTAAAATTTCTGAAATGCCATCAAACAATACAAAAATTAAATCCCAAAAATATACCCAACCCCCCAAACCCTCTCCGTGTTATGTCCTTGCCTTGTTAAATTGTGGGTGATGCTTCAATTGACCTTGCCTATAATGATATTTTATTGAGTGTTATGTTGGGGATGCTTTAAAGGTTGTATAGGTGTTGCCTTATGGGTTGATTGTGATGGTGGTACTTGATTTTTCCCTACCTTATGATGAAATATGCAATGTGATGACATTTGATTGTGTTCCGCTAGAGATGCCAAAGGTTTATGGTTCGGGGTTACGGTTCTGAATTGGAACCATGAGATTTATATAGAATCAAAACCGCTACTTTTGGAACCGTGAGAAGGTTTAGGTTCCAAAATTCTGGAACTGAAACCGTGCCGGAACTGCCAGTTTCGGGCAATTCCAAACCGGAACCGAAAAAACCACTGGAAACCGGCGATTCGAAGCTAAACCGGATCGTGAAAAACCACTGGCTCAGAACCGAAACCGGACTTGGCGATTTTTGAACCAGAAATGTAACTACAAAATATGCTCATGGTTTGGTTCCGGTTCGAGATTTTTCAAAATCAGAACCGGCAGTTCCGAAACCTTGGGCATGTCTATGTTCAGCCACCCCTTTAAAGGTTGGGAGGCTGACTATGTCCTGCCCTATGATGAAAATTTTCTGAGTGTTATATGGGGGTTAGTTGATAGATACTGCTATACAATTTTATTGTGGATTAATGGTTCTGCTAATGTTGATGGTTGTGTTGGTGGTGCTAGGTTTGTCTTATGATGAAATATGCATTGTGATGAAATTTGATAGTGTGTTACCATCCATGCCCTATGATGAAACTTTTCTAAGGGATTGGACTAAACTTCAATGAATATGTGCATTACATTTTCTTTGCACTGTTACTACATACAAAACAAAAAAAAATTAGACCCTACTAACCTAAAACATGAAGGCCTGAATACCATAACTCATCCCCCCTATCTATCTAGAACCCAAAAGCTAGACAAAACTCCAATGTCATATGCACAACATGCATTGTTCTCTTATTGCTGTAAGTACTCCAACACATCTCTTACAAGCTTCTCATCCACATCCAGTGCATTGGGCAGTCCCTTAGTTCTTACCAACATGTCCTGGTCAATGTGAGGGACTTTGTAATTGGTCCCACCCCTGACTACCAAAATTTGTGTGAGGCAAGTCTGTAGTGAGTGGAATATCCTGTTCAAGGTTTGTGGTGACATCTCTGCATAAGAGTTACACACATTCCCCAACAATGTTTCAACACTATTGCACGGTTTCTCATGTTGCAGTGTTTGAATTGCCCGGAAAAACCCTAGGTCTAAAATGTTGGTGTCAGGTGAATTGGATGGTTGACACATCAAATGGATTTTAAATCCTAAAATCCATCTGAATTAGCAACAACCTCAAATTCAGGATCTACACCATTTGTGTGGGGTGTGGCATGTCTTGCTAGATAAATTTCTTTGCTTGCCCTACCAGGCCACTTGGCCTTAATTGCTAGTACAATTTGTAAATGACATAAAAAATCCTAGATGCTGATCTTTACAAACCTTGTGAAAGATCTAATAGGTTATTAAGTAGCAAACCTTGTTGATAAGGCAGTCCCTCATCACTTTTTTGGTGACTACCTATTTTGTTTTAGTTTTAAGTGTGCCTTTAGGCTTATTCTTGGATTTTCTTTGTGTTGGTACCACTTCAGTGAAAGGAAAAATACCCACCTTTCCATCAAATTTGGTTCGGCCATCAAAGCCAAATTCTTGCTTACATACAACACACATGAAAATTACTTTGGTGATGTACCTCTTTGACTTGCATGCCCTATATAGCTCATCTTCATCCGGCAAGAGGTAATACCTTTCTGATGCCTTGGCCATATAGAACTATTTTTCATCTGGACTATATCGTGCATGCTATGAAACTTAACTCTACTTGCATTTATGGTTGCTGAAGTTAAATAAGGCACTATTGATACACTATTTTTTAGCACTACAACTACTTGCAAGTATACACGGCAGAAATAGTATAGCTAAAGGTCAGTACTGGGATATCGAACACATGGAATATAAATGTGACTGTCTATTATGTACTAAGCGTCATATACTATTTAGAGAAACAAGAGTTTTGGATTTAAAAACATAGATAAATAAAGAAACAAAACAAATAAAATAGAATTAGGCAAACAGAGGAATTTCGAGGATAATGATTTCACTAACTCTTTAGTTATTCTAACTAATTCTACGTTCATCCGACTCAAGTTTTACCACGATTTCTCCCTATCAAGCATCAATACTCATGTCACAATTATTGTATGAACATATAATATAAATCAATCAAAGCTATCACCGATCAAAGATTGACAATAATCAAGGTAATGGCCAATTAGTTGAACAAAAGCTAAAGAAAAATCAAGTGGAACGAGTTCTGAACATTAAACATAAAAAGAACTACATAAAAATTAATTACTATCAAACCTCAAAATTCTATTGTTTAGTAATCCATAGACAAATGAACTAAAATAATAAATAAAGTACTAGACATGAAATAAATAAACAAAACCCAAGGTAGAATGTTGAAGTCTTCATGCTCCTCTTGCCTCTTCAATCTCCAAGAATGATGGAAGAATTAAAATATGGAGTAGAGAGCAAGGAGCCTTGGAGGCTCCCCTTTTGGAGGCTATGATGGGTGAATATTATGAATTAGGTTATAGGGTATTTAAAGGCATGAAAAGGATTTAAACTGAAGGGGTTGACAGCGGAAGCGTGCGTACAAATGGATCACATAAAATTCTGATCTATTTAGCAGATTATTTAGACAAATTCTATTCGCGTAATTCTTACATATATCTTGCTCATAACTTGAATTTAAACATGCTTTAGTGCATATTATACCTAAAACATGCTTGCTACGGAGTAAGCCAATTTACCTCGTTGATTCACTGAAGAATCGAAGATGACTTGCGTCTTCTCCACGTGAAGATCTTGAGAACTAAACCACGGATCTTCTGACTGGTTCCCGGACTATAATCTGATATCAGTGTGGACTGATCTCACTAGAATATTAGGACTTAAATAAAGAAGACAGAAACTGCTAATGGAGGGAGCAAAAATCGTCCCCTATAAGGAATAGGAGGGGGACGAAAATTTTGAATGAAAATAATATGTATATTCTGTCTCCTTTATTCTCCTATTTATATTTAGTCACATATTGGGCTCAGTCAGGGATCTATGGAAGAATTTGGATATGGCCTCCCCAATTAGCTTTTTACTAATTAAATTGAACCCACAATTTAATACTCCCTCCGTCCCACATTTAGAGTAACAATTAGTTATGGCACGGGTTTTAAGAAATTGGTGGAGTGTGTATTTAATGAAGTGAGAAGGTAGAGTGTGTAATAAATGAAGTGAGTAGGTGGAAAGTGAGATAGGTTGACTTTTTTAGTTTAAAATTGTTTCTTCTTTCACTTTATTTAATTTTGGTTGTTTAAATAAGTTAGACTTATTATTTTTAATTTTACACCTTGGTTACTCTATTTCCTTTACATAAAATTAAGATAGGACAAAATTAAATTTTAAACTAAAATTTGAACAAGGAGCAATCCCCTAATTTTCAGCCATCACATCAACACAAATTTGAAGAGGGAATTCATTCCATTTTCATTTACTCAAACCTCCAAATTAAGGAGGGAAAAATAATTTACAATCCCATGGAGGGAAAAATCCAAAATCAAAATAAAGGTAATCTACCTCTATAAATACATTCACTCCACATTTACACCAACAATTGCCAATTCCACCTACCTACACACCAACCAAAAGGTATTTATATGTAAATTCCCCTCAGAGCAATTTCATCATAGGGGAATGGAAATGGATCAAGCAACAGATGGAGCAGGAGAATATTCAGGATGCAGAACTGGAGCCAAGGCCGAGTCAAGGCCTGAAGTTGAGCAGCCAAATGAAGAACCATATTGTACAGTTCCTACAACAGCAATGCCAAGCTGGAGCACTGCCACATGGTTCATTTCAAGAGGCAGCCAATAGATTCAAAGTGCACAGAATTATAGTGAGCCGATTATGGGGGATAGCCAAGCAGCAAATGTCAGATGGGCAGCCTGTTATCATGAGGGGCAGAGCATCAGGATATAAAAAGAAAACAGGTAAAGTACATTTTGATGATGAAAAGTTCAAACAATTGTCTTTTCTTGAGAGATCTTGCTATAGAAAGCTTGCATGTAAAATGGGTGTTAGCAAGACAATAGTTGGTAGATGGGCAAAGAGTCACCTGATAAGGCCACATACAAATGCCATAAAACCAGCACTCACTGAAGCAAACAAAATCAGTAGAATGAGATGGTGTCTTACTCATATTCAGCCAACTTTGGATGAAGGAAAGCTTCTTTATCATGCTATGCACAATACAGTTCATATTGATGAGAAATGGTTTTACATGACAAAAGCTTCAGACAGATACTACCTGTTGCCGGATGAGGATGAGCCTTACAGGTCTTGCAAGTCAAAAAGATTTATCACAAAGGTGATGTTCATGTGTGCTGTAAGTAGGCCACAGTTTGACACAGATGGTCAGACCATCTTTGATGGTAAAATAGGCATATTCCCATTCACAGAACAAGTTCCAGCCAAAAGGAAGTCCAAGAATAGGCCAAGAGGGACATTAGAGACTAAATCTATACCATCGGTTAACAAGGAAGCAATGAGAGAATGTCTCTTGAATCAGGTATAGATATTTTTATCCCCTCACCTGCCTATCAGACATTGATAATGTCATCATTTAGCATTTTTTACATTGATTCATTCATCAAAGGCTGCAATTTTGCAAATCAGATCCAACAAACCAATAAAAGGCTGCATTTTTGCAAATCAGAGCCTCCAAACCTTCAAAGGGGTGGCTAGGTTCACAAAAACACAACCTATCAGACATTGATATTGTCATCATTTAGGATTTTTTACATTGATTCATTCATAATGCACAGATTATTCCAGCAATCAAGGCAAAGTGGCCAGCCAATGCAAACAAGGATATCTATATCCAACAAGATAATGCCAAGCCTCACCTAAGATCTTTTGACTCACAATTTGATGAGCTTGCAAGTTCAGATGGATTTAAGTTCCATCTAATCAGCCAACCAGCCAACTCCCCAGACACCAATGTATTGGACCTAGGCTCTTTTAGGGCCATTCAATCACTACAAGATGATAAAGTAGCAACCAACATAGATGAATTACTGGGTAATGTCTGGAGTTCTTTTGAGGAACTCACACCACAAACTCTGAACAATGTTTTTTTAACATTGCAAAGCTGCCTCAGTAAGATCCTTGAAGTGCATGGAGGCAACAACTACAAAATACCCCACTTGAACAAGGAAAGGCTGAGAAGAACAGTGGGGCTTCCTACATCCCTAGAAGTTGGGGAGAATTTGGTCAAAGAGAGCTTGGAGTATCTGCTACTACCTCAGAATGATGTGGGTGCCTCATATGACATAGGGCATCTAATGAATGTTTTCCAGCTCTAAATAATCCACTTGGATCTTAGGGTTTACAGTATAAGCATCAAAGTAGTTTGGTGTTTAGGATGTAAACTTGTTTTTTTGGTTATAGCCTACATTTTGGGTTAGGTTTAATAGGCTGATTTCTGTGGAATGGTAACTAAGCCTGCTTGTAAATCTATAGACTACATTTTGTATGTATTCAAAGGCTGTAATTTTGCAAATAAGAGCCTCCAAACCATCAAAGGGGTGGCTAGGTTCACAAAAATACAACAAATACAGAGACATCATAGCTGAGCATGCATAACTTTCAGAAAAATATCATCACAGAGGAGCAACATTGCAAATCAGACCCAACAAACCAAACAAAGGCTGCAATTTTGCAAATCAGAGCCTCCAAACCATCAAAGGGGTGGCTAGGTTCATAAAAACACAACCAATACAGAGACATCATAGTTGAGCATGCATAACTCTCAGAACAACATCATCACAAATGTACAAATTTGCAAATCAAAGCCTCCAAACCATCAAAGGAGTGGCTAAGTTCACAAAAACCAACCAATCCAGTCAATAAACAGATAATCAGATGTTATTCATCACAAAAACTTCATCATATGACATCAAACAAGATCAATTCATGCCAAAACAGCCTCCAAACCAAGCAAAGGGGTGGCTCAGAATTGAGAAAATACCCACAGTTTAGATGAGATATTTCATGCCAGGCAACAAAATAAGCACCATAGCTTTCTCATTCTCGGTGTACTCCACCTTTAATGAAGAAGCTGGTTGAGGTCCAGATTCGTCACAGGGGAGGGACGGTTCAGACCCGTCAAAGCCCTCAGCCGGCGGTTGGCGTTCAGACCCGTCAAAGCCCTCAGACGGTGGCTGGATTTCAGATCCGTCGAAGAAACAAGACGGTGGGGGAAGCTCAGATTCATGGACGACCTCTGACCCATCAACGCCCGCAAACCATCTCCGATGTCCAGATCGGTGGTAACAATCGACCACACGGTCGATTTCCCACCGTTCAATCACTCCCGGTGGTGTATCAGGGACTATTAGGGTTTCGAGAGGTGCATCGAAAGATAGCACGGATTCACACTCCGACAATGGATCCCAACCTTCCGCCATGAGAAGCGAATAGAGAGAGACGGGAATGGTGGAGTGATAATAGTAGGAGCCGATTAGGGGTCCAACAATTTAGATCGGCGATTGGAGTAGGAGACGATTAGGGTTCGGGAATGGGGGAGACGGGAAATGGTGGAGAGCGAGAGATAGATGAAAGTCAAATGAGGGGGGTTGGGGGGTTGGGGGTGGGGTGGGGGGGTTATGTGTTTGTTTTTTATTTTGGGTTTATTTTTGTGTTTATAATGGCATTTGAGTGTAATTTTGTTGAATAATAGGGTAAATTTCTATGTCCAAAAATGGAAAATTGTAAATGTAACTCTAAAACTGGGACGGACTTTTTTGGTAAAATGTCACTCTAAAACTGGGACGGAGGGAGTATAAGCTTATATTGGAATATCACGAGTAGCCACAACAGAAGTAATATTGCACTGCCCATCCTAATCTGAAATTACAAGTATTTCGAGTTTCCATTTGTTTGTAATTTATTTCCCGCGCATAAGATATAAACTTCCATTAATTAATTAATGTTTTCTATGGACTTAATTAACATATTATTAACATATTATTAATTAGCAAGAAACGCTTATTTATTATTCGTAGAGTAACCAAACTCCAACTAGCTAGGTTCCGAATAATAAAACCTTGTTTCGAGCTCCTCTTTCGAACGTTATCAAACGAGACTCACCTCTCTCACGATTCAATATAATAGCAATCCTAGCACCGCTAGATATTAATCATCACTACCCAATATACCAGAAATCTTGGGTTACGAAAAACTTGCACCTATTGGTAAGTCAAAGTAGTACATAATCAATATCGTATGCTCAATGCTAACGTACATTGATTAAGAAATTAATTATCATGACCTCGTCTTTTCGTAGATAGCATAAAAACTCGTCTTGCCGTTAGATCCAATTCAGTGCTATAGGCTTAGAAATATGCGGACTGACATTGCAACCTTTCACGATAGGTAGTCTAGGCCTATCTAGGTTGTGAAATTCTTATTTTTCTTTGTTCAGAACTGATCGTGTTACCTTAAAGTGGACGACGCCCACAACCGGTCTACTAAAATAAAGACTTAGACTTTGTTACGTTGCTTATACATTGAAATATGCAATAAACATCCATTAAATGTAAAACATAACAGCATTATGACAAAAATAATCTGTTGCATTCCATTGGAAAATAAAATATAGAGTTTTACAGTATTCAATAACTCGAAAGGTGATTTCTAGTATACAAACTCTAACAATCTCCCACTTACACTCATAACAGCTTTCGAGTATACAAAATATATGTGCACATGTCTAATTCTCCCACTTATACTGAAAGCAAGTTGAGTTCTTGAACGAGTCGAACTCCCATACCTTCAACATGATGCTCGAACAGTTTCACCACCAATGCCTTTTTAAAAGGATATGCCCGGTTGTTCTCTGACGCAATCTTGACCACTTGTATGTCTCTTCTCTGCACTATATCTATAATGATATGATACTTCTTCTCTATGTGTTTGCTCGCTTTGTGAGCCCTTGGTTCTTTCGAGTTTGCCACAGCACCAGAATTGTCACAATAAATGGTGATGCTCTTGGGCAAATTCGTAACCACACCTAAATCCATAAGGAAGTTCTTGAACCATACAACCTCTTTTGTAGCCTCCGAAGAGGCCACATACTCGGCTTCCATGGTCAAGTCCGCGATGCATTTCTGCTTCACACTCTTCCAAATTACGGCTCCACCTCCTAAGGTGAACACATATCTAGAAGTAGATTTTCTCGAGTTCTGATCAACTTGAAAGTCTGAGTCAGTATATCCCAAAGGACAAATCTCGGTTGCATTGTAAACTAGAGCATAGTCCTAAGTCCGTTTAAGATACTTGATTATATTCTTTACGGCAGTCCAATGTCTTTGGCCCGGATTCGACTGATATCTTGCCACTATGCCAACAACAAAGTAAATATCAGGTCGTGTACAAAGCATAACATACATGAGACTTCCAACTTCTGAAGTATACAAAATCCTTCCCATCTTTTCTATCTCAGATGGCGTTTTGGGGCACATCTCATGAGATAGATGGATGCCATGTCTAAAAGGTAAGAAACCTTTCTTGGTATCTTGCATGCTAAAGCGACTAAGTATTGTATTGATGTAAGGTTCTTGAGATAAGCACAACGTGCTCTTTTCACGATTCATAAGAACCTTGATCCCGGGGATGTGTCCCGAGTCTCCCATATCCTTCATCTCAAACTGGTTCGACAACCAAGTTCGTACTGATGACATATTTTTATTGTTTCCAATTAAAATAATGTCATCTACATATAAAACTAAGAACACAACATTTCCCTTTTCAACCTTCTTATAAACGCAACTTTCATTTGGGCACTTTTCGAATCCAAACTTATGAATAGTTAGGTCGAAACACTGGTTCCATGATCCAGAAGCTTGCTTGAGGCCATAAATGACCTTCTTAAGCTTCCAAACCATGTGTTCTTTGTCCTTTATAGCATATCCTTCGGGTTGTTCCATGTAGATGGTCTCCTCAAGACTCCCATTCAAGAACGCAGTCTTAACGTCCATCTGCCATACATCCCAATCCATGTAAGCTGCTATATACAAAAGTATCCGGATAGATCTGAGCATGGCCAACAGGGAGAAGGTCTCATTGTAATCGATACCTTTCCTTTGGGTATAACCCCTTGGCCACTAGTCTTGCCTTAAAGACTTTAACTCTCCATCGGGTCCACGTTTACGCTTGTATATCCATTTGCTCCCAATGGCAGTACAGCCTTTGGGTAGGACGGAAAAATCATACACGTCTTTGTCTATCATAGATTGTAGTTCTGAATCCATTGCTTTCACCCATTTGCAATGATCGACATCTGCCTGCACCTCTGCAAAGTTCCAGGGATCTACTACATTGATGTCCAAGGAGTGATCCATATATTCCCCCAAACTAATGTATCTATCGGGCTCATGAGAGACCCTCCCACTGCGGAGCGGCACTACAATCCTTGTAGTAGAAGTTGAAATTTCGGGAATTGATTGTACACTAGGTACGGGTCCTTGGTTAATGGAACTTGTGACAGAAGTTAGCTCGTCAAGAGCCACTTCACTGCTGGATTTATGATTCACTACAAAGTCTTCCTCTAAAAATGTCGCGTGAGTACTCACAATGATTTTCTTATCTCGGAGACTATAGAATTCATAAGCTTTCGATCCTCTAGGATACCCTATAAACACACATACCTCCGTCCTTGATCCCAACTGAGTTGGATCTTTTTTCAATATATGAGTCGGACAACCTCAAATCTTGAGATGTACTAGATTAGGCTCGCGTCTAGTCCACAACTTATAAGGAGTAGCAGGTACGGATTTTGACGGTAAGCTATCTAAAATATGACTTGCAGAAAGCAAGGTATGTCCCCAAAACGAAATAGGTAGCCGTGAAAAACTCATCATCGACCGGACCATGTTCAACAAGGTCCTATTCCTTCTGCTGGGGCTTGCCCGGCGCGGTCAGTTGGGATTCAATTCCCGCCACTGATAAGTAGTCCAAAAACTCGGCACTGAGGTACTCGCCTCCGCGATCATATCATAGGCTTTTGATACTCTTTCCATGATACGTCTCCACACACATCGGTATGAACGAGCTCAAGTGATACTCTTTCCATGATACTCTTTCCATGATACTCTTTCAATTTTCGAGAAATCATCAATAAAAGTGATGAAGTATCGAAAACCGCCTCTTGCCTCTGTTGACATTGGTCCACACACATCGGTATGAACGAGCTCAAGTACATCATTGGCCTTATTGCCCTTAGCCTTAAAAGACCTCTTGGTCATCTTGCCTTCTAAGCATGATTCACACTTATGAAAAGGTTCCTCCTCTAGACCTTTAATAAGGTCTTGTTCCACAAGAGAATGAATCCTCCTTTCATTGGCATGCCAAAGTCTAAGGTGCCATAAGTACGTTTCGTTCATTGAACTTGAAGGTTCTTTTCTTTTCTTTGAAATTTTCGATGTTGTATTGAGTTCTGATTTGCAATTATTAAATTGTGTAGACGTGATTATGTATAGATTGTTTTCCATGATACCAATACAGATATAAGAACCATCTTTCTTATTAACGCAATTTTCATTAATAGAAATCGAATATCCATCAAAACCAATTTAGAAACTGAAATTAAATTTCTTCTAAAAGAAGGTATCAACAAAACATTATTCAAAATAAAAAAATCTATCACTACTAAAACGCAAATTTATGTTTCCCACTGCAACGGCCGCCACTTTTGTAGCGTCGCCCAGTTAGACTTCGATCTCACGATCATGTAGTCGTCTTGTCACCTGCATTGGGTCAGGATCAAAACAAATATGATCAGTAGCTCCGTGTCAATAACCCAAGTATGAGTAGATGTCGAAGTCAAACATGACTCGACTACTAGAGCTTGGTGCATACCTGTAGCCTTGCCCTTTTTAGGACAATCTGGCTTCCAATGCCCCTTTTCTCCACACTTGAAACACTTCCCCGAAGGCTTCTTGGTAGCCTTCTTCTTTTTCTTTCCCTTAGCAATCTTAGCCGCTACAGGGTTCGATGCCCTCTTCTTTCCTACGCTAGGCTTAGAGCCAGAGGAATGGGGAGCCAAACTCAACATGGCTACCTTAGCCTGAACTATAAGGTCATCTGCCGACTGAAGTTCAGTCAACAACTCCGCCAAGGTGTAATTCCTTTGTTCATCTTGAAATTGAGCTTGAACTGCTGGAAGTTAGGGGGAAGACTTTGAAGGATTATCGTTACTTGGGACTTGGGATCGATCGTCCCTCGCAAAACCTCAATTTGGTTGAGGTGGCCCATCATCTCGAGGACATGGTCCCGCACTGACGTGTCTTCCTTCATAGTCTGTCATGATACTCCGAAAGGCTTGAGACTTAGCCGTTCGATTCTGAGTACCAAAAAGATTTGTGAGATTTTGCATAATCTCGGTGGTAGTTGCCATGGCAGAATGTTGATGCTTGAGCACTGAAGACACAGAAGCCAACATATAGCACTTAGCCATCTCATTCGTCTTATGCCACCGTTTGTGAACATCTCTAACTTCTGCTGCGGTGTTAGCCGCCAGCACTGGAGGTCGTGGAGTAGTGAGCACAAAACTGTACTCTTCCGCTGTGTGAACGATGTCCAAATTTTGTTTCCATTCTACGTAATTTTGGCCCTCGAATTTGTTTTCTTTAAGAATTGCAGAAAGAGGATTGAATGGCATCTTGATGATTTAGTTTGCACTGTAAAACAGAATATTTACTATTTGTCATAAACTTATGTAAGAAGTTTGAGTAGATTAACCATAAAACTTTTCAAAATCTTACAACTGTAAAATTAAAATTTTGTACCCTTCATAAGATGTTAATACGCATTAAAATTTTACTGGTCACAACACCGACGAATAGTCCAGAGACCACATAATGGCATGGCCGCCTAATGTTGCCTAAGCAAGACCACCAGATGTAGCATTGCAGTATCTTATTACTACAACACACTCCCATAACAATGTTCATGTGTTGCTAAGAAAATCAAGTTATCTCATAAATTCTATGTGAACTCCTGAATCTCGTAGTTTCTTAGGATTATTGTCCCCGCATAATGGGTGGCGATAATATTAGAAACCACATTCTAGTTCATACTATTTATATTTGAGAAGTCCGCCCTCATGAACTTACTATTTCTTAGGATTATTGTCCCCACATAATGGGTGGCGATAGCTTCACAAATTGCAGACCAATCGATGGAGACCATATACAAACATTGAGTTCGTAATTATAGCTTAGATATTTGGGTTATGGTTTTACTTTAATTATTAGCCTTAAGGCAGATAAAGGCTTAATTAAATTTTGTTTGCATTTAATTGACTGGATAATTAAATCTTTCATTATCTTTTAGTATCTTACTTTAGGAAATTAATTATTCTAGAATTTTGTTCTTATTCATGTCTACTATAAGATATTACTAAAATGAACGATTTATTTAAATCTTAATTAGACATAAAAAAACTAAATTCATTTTATTCCCATGCCCAAGATAAGGAAGAGAAATTACATTATTTAATGTATTCCTACATATCTATCCTTATCAGAATTCTAGATATACAATAATTAGGAAACTATTAAATCATTTTTGACCATATCATCTAGGAATCAAAATAATATTATTTATTTTCATAGATATAGTCAATAATTCAAATATTCCTAAAATCTAGGGAAATATTTCTAAAATATTTTATTTCCATTAAATAATCATTAAGATAGTCCATCATCGATGTGTCATCGTACTAGGTTTGCACAAACGATGAACGACAAAAATCCAACGAGTTCCTCGTCAGAACCCAATCCACACGACGTCTTGGACGTCCGCGCACATCGCGGTTCAGCGCCTGGGCGCATCGTCTCGGCCAGCAGCTCGCGTCGTCGCGCGCCGCTCTCGGTCCTACGTTGCACCACTGCAGCTCATCGTCTAGCGCGCGTCGGGCGGCGCTTGCTCTCGGCCAGTGCCTCGCCTCCGTTGCGGTGTCTAATTCGTCGGGTGTCGCCGTCCTCGGCCAGCGTCGAGCACGGTTGTGCCGCCGCTTTCGGCCAGCCGTGATCACCCGTCTTGGCCATGTCGCGCCTGGCAGCGCGTCTCCCCACAACTCCCACTGTTCCGGCCAGTACCCGCGCTGACGCGCGGTAGCCTTGCCAATGCTCGAGCTGACGCTGGGGACTCCTCCGCCTAGGGTTCACGGCCTGGCGGCTCGCGGTGTCTTGGCGGTTCTCAGACGAACCACCACGCCGCGCCAGCTGCCGCCTTCTGTGGACCTTGGTGCGGGCGCCGCCTAGGGTTTGGCCTCGCTCGTTTGCGCGTTGCCCCGTGATCGTGAACCCTTGGCTCCCACTCAATCGACAACCCTCTCTCGATCGCACGTGGTGCGATCGGTCTCAGCGCAAGCGCCGGCGGATCACACGTCTCATACGATCGAAAAATTCAAGTTCTTTGATTCGATAGTTCTTGAGTTCATCATGCATAAAATATAAACAAAAACACCAAAAACATGCTTCGTAATCAAATAACACATGCATACATGAATTTCGTGAAATTTAAATCCAAATAATCAGAGCCAAAGACTGGCTTTGATACCAATTGAAGGGATTGGCAGCGGAAGCGTGCGTACAAACGGATCACATAAAATTCTGATCTATTTAGCAGAATATTTAGACAAATTCTATTAGCGTAATTCTCACATGTATCAAGCTCATAACTTGAATTTAAACATGCTTTAACGCAAATTATACCTAAAACATGCTTGCTACGGAGTAAGCCAATTTACCTCGTTAATTCACTAAAGAATCGAAGATGACTTGCGTCCTCTCCACGTGAAGATCTTGAGTACTAAACCACGGATCTTCTGACTGGTTCTCGGAATGTAATCTGATATCAGTGTGGGCTAATCTCACCAGAATACTAGGACATAAATAAAGAAGATGGAAACTGCTCACGGAGGGAGCAAAAATCGTCCCCTATGAGGAATATAAGGGGGACGAAAATTTTGAATAAAAATAATATGTATATTATGTCTCCTTTATTCTCCTATTTATATTTAGTCACATATTGGGCCCAGTCAGGGATATATGGAAGAATTTGGATATGGTCTCCCTGCTGGGGATTGGAGCCCCTTGCACAGCGGAAGTCATGCATACATAAATAAATCATACATACAGATCTATTTGACCGATTATGGGATTAATTAACTACATGTTAAACAATCAAAAATGCATGCTAGAACACATATAATTCACAAATAAGGAATCAAAACCCTAGTTCATGAATTCCTACGGTTTAGAATTACCGATCCGATTCTCCAAAGAATCGTCGATTGCTTGCGCCTTCTCCACGTGATGTTCTTCGTACTCAACCACGAATCTTCTAATCTGTATTCCGAACTCAGAATCTAACCTTTGGGTGGGCAAACCTTGTCAGAATCGAAAAGGACTTGATTAGGCAGAAGACTGAACTTCAGTTCCGTGAAACTGAAAATTTCGTCCACTCCCTGGAGAGAGGGAGTACGAATTTTATGAAATCAATTAATTTAGTCTTCTATCTAGTCTCCTTTATATAGAGTTATGATGGGCCAGATTAGGGATCCATGGAGGTTGGACTTGGGCCAAATCTGTTGGACTTTTATTAATTAAATTGAGCCCCAATTTAATACAAGTCCAATAGAATATTATTATCATCCACTATAGTACAATAATATTGACTGCCCGTCCAATCCCAAATTATGAGTAATTCGGACTTTACCTCTTTAATTTATTATTTCCCGTGTTTAAGATATAAATATCCATTAATTAATTTAAGTTTGCTATTTGACTTTAATTAATTAATATCTTTTTCCAAGAGTTGTCTAGTTCAAAATCTTTATTTATTATTCTGGAATAAATTCCAACCGGCCGAGTTTCTGAATAATAAAACCTTTTTCGAACACCTCTTGAGGATATTAACAAACTGGACTCACCCAGCACACGATTCATTGCAATAACAATACTAGCACCTCTATACATTAATCACCACTACCCAAGATATCAGGATTCTTGGATTGCGAAAAATCCGCACCATTTGATAAATCATAGTAGTGCAAAATCAATATCGTATGCTCAATGTTATATCAACAATGATTAAGAAATAACAATCACCGAGACCTCGTCTTTCATTAAATAGCAAGAAAAACTTATCTCAACTGTTAGATCCTTGAGTGCTATACCACACCAGTGTCGTTTATTTCCTAAGGTAAGGAAACATGCGGACTGACACTGCAACCTTTCACGATAGGCAGCCAAAGCCTATCTAGGTTGTGAAATTCTATTTCTCTTCTACAAAGGACCGACTGCATCACCTTCTGTGAACGTCGTTCATGACCAGTCTACTATGCAGAAGAATTAGACTTATTTGCTTCTTATACATTTAAATGTTTGAGAAACCTCTTATAAATCCATAAGCAAACACCAATGCGATAAAATTAATTCTTCTCGCCTTGGGTTAAAAGTGGATTGTAGAGTTTATTGTATACCAGCAATTCTATCCGTGCAACATGCTCGAAATATGCTTTTCAGTATACGAATCCTAGTAATCTCCCACTTATACTCAAAATAATGCTTTCGAGTATACCCACTGCCAAAACTCTCCCACTTATACTCTACGCAGGTCTCGAACCATGATACATCGAACTACCATACTTTTCACCTCATGTGTAAATCATGTTACCATATGGGCATTTTGTGAAATATTCTGTCAGGTTGTTCTCTGATGATATCTTGGAAACCATAACGTATTGCTGCGCACTTAATCCTTAATTAATTTCATACTTCCTCTCTATGTGATTGCTTAGCTTTATCAGATCGTGTTTCCCTCGAGTTAGACACATGGGTAGAGTAATCATAACAAAATATAATACTCATAGGCATACTCGGATTCACGGTCAAAGCTATTAGGAAATTACTGAGATGAACAACTACCTTAGTAGTTTCCGATGAAACCACACTTGTAATTTTTATGATGGAGTCTATGATTTGATCAACACTCCTTCATGTCTCAGTATTCAACTCCTAAAGTGAACACATAGTCAGAGGATGACTCGATCACCGATCAATTATAAAATCGAGTCGCTGTAACCTAAAGGACATATCATGGATGCCTGGTAAACTAGAGCATACCGTTTAGTCTTTTTCAAGTACTATAGTATATTCTTTACCAATCCAAAGTCCTTGGCCATGGTTAAAATGATATCATGCTTTTATGCCAACGGCAAAGCTAATATCTAACTTAATACACATCATAGCATATATGAGACTTCCAATTATAGAACTTGTCTCGTTCTTCTTGATCTCATTCAATGTCGAAAAACACTTGACTAGAGACAAAATAATTCCGTCTAGAAAAAGAAAAACATTTTCTTGGAATTATCAATGCTAAAGTGTCTAAGTATTATGTAGATGTAGGATTCTTTAAGAAAGCATACATTCTTTTTCTAGCAATCTAATGACACAGATGCTTAGAATGTAATTAGATTATCTTAAATCCATCATCCTTAAACTGGGTAGACGACCAGTTTCCTACGCTAGATAACCCTCTTAGTTGTTTATCAACTTTTATAGATATCATCATCGTAGAGTACCATGAATACCAAATATAGTGCACTTTCAACTTTCTTGCCCTGTATTACATAACCATTAAGATGTTCCATGCAGATGATCTCCTCAAGACTTCTACTTAAAGAAAACTGTCTTGACAATCATAGTACATACATCCTAATTTATGTAGGCTACAATAGACAATATACATATCGACTTATGCAAAAATGGCATGCGAAAATATAATTCTCTCTGGGCATAACCCTTTGTCATTATTCTAGCCTTTTGAGATCCATGCTTACACTTGTAGGTCCACTAGCTCCCACTGACTGAAATAGTCTATGGGTAGTATCGCAAATCTTGCAAACATTCTTGTCTATTTAAGATTGTTATTCAGAATCTATCATCTTATCAAGAATGATTATCTGAATAAGTCATTGCGTCCTTGTAGTTACAGGGATAATGTTCAAGTTGATCTAAGACTGAGTCTCAAGACTCTTTTAGACCCATGAACTTATTATGTTCGCAAAGAACGCTCCCACTACGACACGACTCTTACAATCTTAGGGACAAACGTTGATTTTCTTAGTGCATAAGTTTCTAATGGTATGACTTCTTGGTTAAGATGGAAAATAGATATTCTCATTATCTTGAGGATTATCACGTTTGTTAGGCTTGTAGTTCTCCTCATAATCTTCATCAAAGAATATAGTATTCGTGTAAACAAACACATATCTTGCCGTGAAGATTATAGAACTTGTACCTTTTCTATCATTTGGGACAACCTTAAAACATACCTCAGTACACAACTCCAATTACATGGATACCTTTTCCAAAACATGTGTTGGAATAACTCCACACCTTGAGATATGCTGGACTAAACTTGCCTCAAGTCCACAACTCGTGTGTAGTAGAAGGTACTGATGTTATGATAGTTTCTTTAAGGTATAACTCGTTGTTTCCAACGTATATCCCATCAATGATAAGGTGTTATTGAGTAAAACTGTTCACTTATCGAACTTGTCTTCGATAGACTTCGATATCTTCTTATATGACTATCCCATTCTTTAGAAGAATACTTGGAGTAGTCAACTAGGATTTAACTCCCACTACTGATCTTAACTCATTTGCTCGTCTCCTATGGTGTAAACCATTGAGACTTATTAGTCTTTCTATGTTGCATAGTATTCTGAATCCTTTGAACCACCAAAGGATTCTAACTTATAGTGCATTAACCAGACTTACTTGACCTTCAAGCTATTTAACAAACAAATTGTTAAAATCTCGATAGTCACTTGAGTTAGACAAAATCAGTTTGAACAATTACAAAGTACTTTCTTGGTCTTATGATTAAGTACCATAAATACTTTATCATTCATTGTTTAAGAAGTTGAACTGTGGTGTTAAACTCAATCTTTTTGCAATTATATTGTTTAGATACTATGATGTATAATTTGTTTTTCTATGGTACTATGATAGATATTCGATCCACATTTCTCAATAATGCAAGCATTATCAAATGACATCGAACATCATTTAATCATTAACACGTTTAGAAACTGAAACTGAATTCTTTCCAAACTAAACTGTACCAATAAAACAAAGTCTTATACATCAAAACAAAACAATAAAGTGAGCATAAAAATAGCTCCCACTGCAACAACTGCCCAACTGGATCTAGATCTCTCTTTTAGAAATTGCATTGTTATCTAAGTCATTGTCCTTCTGTAGAAGAGGTCAATCCGACTCGCAATGCGTCTTCTCTTTTGCCTTTTCACCCAATTTTTCGTGCCTTTATAGCTTTCATTGATGACAATTCAGCTCTTCCCTCTTTCCATTGCTAGTCTTCTGTTCGATTGAACTAAGACATAGGAAAGATACAGCCTTAATGAATTCGTCAGCTATCATGTTATCTTCCTCCAAAAGTAATAGAGTGAATACAATGCTGAAAGTTTCCAACTTTTCAGTAACAACCTTCTTGTACTCACTTCCTATTACATTTGGCGATGAACTGAGTGTAGAAACTATTTGAGTAACTGAATCAGAAGATTCATCAAAACTTTCTATCTCTTTTAGATGTTCCAATAGAATCTGGACAACGTCCTCTTTGGATATTCCTTTATCATCGGTATAAACCAAGACTTGTCTCACTACTTAAAAGAAAGTAGTTTGACCTTCTTCCTCAAAGAACTTATCGAGTACATGCATAAAATGCATTCTCAAATTTTCTTTGTAGAATTTTGTCGAGGAAATGGAATACATGAATTAGTGAGTACAAACTTTAAGTTTTCAGCAATGAGAATCTTATCCATTTAATATTTCCAGTCTACATAATTTTGGCCTTCGAGTTTGATTTCTTTAAGGTTCGCAGACATTATTAAGAATTTTGGCTGAGAAGAAATAAAACTATTTATCACATACTCTGCTTAATACATAATCGCAAACAACCACAAAACAATTTATCTATCTCGCAACCGTGAAAACCAAAATAAGTACCCCTCTAGGGAGGTCATACAAATTCGGATTCCAACAATTTCATGGTCACAATAACGACGGATAGTCCAGAGGCCACTAAGGTGGCATGGCCACCAAATATTGCCTAAGCATTTACCATAAATATTTGCATCTTGGAATTTCATTTCTGTTTTGATACTCCTTCTAGGGAAGGTCGTACGCCACTAACAAAATTTCATAGCTATCTTATAAATATGCTTAAACATACGAACTTGCAATTTCGTAGGATTATGGCTCCCACTAGGGTGGGTCGCGATAATATTAGAAACAAGCTTCTAGTTTAAGCAACCTACTATAAAGAAGTCTAATCTTATGAACTTGCTATTTCGTAGGATTATTGCTCCCACTAAGGTGGGTCGCGATAATATTAGAAACTGCTTCATATATAGACCAATTTATGGAGACCATATACAGCACACTGTTGTAAATATCGCTTAGTCATTTTAAATATGGCTTTTGCATAATTATCACATAAGTAGATAAGGCAGATAATCCACTTAAAACATATTAACACCAAATAAATAGATAAATCAATTTAATTCATGGTGATTAATCACACTAGATAATTATTGAAATTACTTAATAAATCTAGGGAGATTTAAATAAATAATTAATACCTTATCTTATCCAAAATATGAATTTCGGATTTGATAAATTTATCTTGGATAATGACTATCCAAATTAATTTAGGATTTATCTAGATAGAGTTGAATCTATCTAAATCCTTTTTGGTATTATTCTAGATTTTATAAGAATAAAATCAAATCCTTAAATTCAAAATAAGACTGCTCTTGGATTATCATTATCAAAATCGTACTAGGATATTTCAAGATAGAAACAAATCTATCCAAATCCATAAGATAAAATCCAATCACTCTAAGATTTAAGAAAATCTTAAATTATTTAGAATAAGAAACTAGAATATATCATATCTATTAGGATTTATCTAGATAAAATTAACTTTATCAAAATCCAATTGGATTAGGATTATCTTGTATTATCTTTATCCAAATTTATCTAGGATATTTTCTAAATAGAAATAAATTTATTTATATGCATAAAATTAGGATAAACTATAATTAATACTAATTAATTCAACTAGGATTCAACTAGATAGAACTAAATATATCTTAAATCCAAAAGATAATTACAATACTAGATTAACAATTATCTAAATCTTCTAAGATATATTCTAGATAGATATAAATCTATCAATATCTATAAGATAGAGACACATTTAATTATATAAATCTACTAGGATATTTTCTAAATAGAATTAATTCTATAAATATCCACAAGATAAAGATAGACATGGATTTTAATTATCCAAATCTACTAAGATATATTCTAGATAGATATAAATCTATCAATATCTACAAGATATGGATAAACTTAACTAATGTTTATCTTAGTCAATCTAGGATTTATTCACATAGAATTAAATCTACCTAATCCATAAGACAATAAAATTAATTATTATCCAAATTTAATTGATTATTTATCGAGTCTATCTAGGATTTATTCACATAGAATTAAATCTATATAAATCCATAAGACAAAATAAAAGTAATTATAATTATCCTAATTTATCTAGGATTTATCAGGATATCTATCCAAATCCATAAAATTAGGATAAATTTCAACTAATCCATAATTTAATTAAAATTAAATTTTAGATAATCTATTTAAGATATGTCAAATCTTATTCTAAATTATATCTTGAAAAATATTCAAAATTAATTCCTAAGGTTTGGGAAACCCTAACTAATTTGGAACGCGAAATCACGAGACAATGCGACGTCGCGCGGGTTCCACCCGTGCGAGCGTCGCGCATAGGGAAATATACCCTAATTCTGCGCCGCTGCACTCCAGTGAGCCCGCAGCCACTGCTGCTCGTCTCCGTCGCTATCGAGTCCGGGATCTGCCCACGAAGAGATCCCACTCGATTCACGAACAGCTGTTGTTCTGCGTGACAATAGCTTCCTCCGATCCCGGGAACTGCCCAAGAAGGGCTCCCACTCGAAAAACCGTCTCCGACGGCGACCTGCTGTCTTGCAGAAACCACCGCCGCTGCATCTTGACATCTCCGATGCTACTGCGTCGAGTCCCACCGCCGAGGTCGCACTGCGGGATACCGACGCTGCTGACGCTGCGTCGTCGCACCCGCTGCTGCCCGATCGCAGTTGGAATCACTGCTGCTGCGCGTCTGCTCGATATCTGCAGCCTCCGGTGCTGCTCTCAGGCAGATTCTCCAATTCACGCAATTAAAACAAATGAATTCTTACAGAAATTGCCGTAATTCACTCCGTACAGGTAATTGGAATTAGTTGATTCTTGAGCAAATACGCATGTAATTAGTAATGATTGCATATATTCAATGAATCAATTAGATCAAGGAATTTAATTCCCAAAATATGCAGCGCAGCACTCCCTATTCCGACGTCGCAGATTTTCTGTTTTCTGTTCTTTGCATTCATCGTCGATGAAAAATCAACAAAACAATAATACAAACGGAGAAACATATGTGTTCAAACAAGTCTGAAATTAATCCACATAATCAGAGCTAAAAATTGGCTCTGATACCAATTGTTGGAGTTTGGAGCCCCTTGCACAGCGGAAGTCATGCATACATAAATAAATCATACATACAGATCTATTTGACCGATTATGGGATTAATTAACTACATGTTAAACAATCAAAAATGCATGCTAGAACACATATAATTCACAAATAAAGAATCAAAACCCTAGTTCATGAATTCCTACGGTTTAGAATTACCGATCCGATTCTCCAAAGAATCGTCGATTGCTTGCGCCTTCTCCACGTGATGTTCTTCGTACTCAACCACAAATCTTCTAATCTGTATTCCGAACTCAGAATCTAACCTTTGGGTGGGCAAAGCTTGTCAGAATCGAAAAGGACTTGATTAGGAAGAAGACTGAACTTCAGTTCCGTGAAACTGAAAATTTCGTCCACTCCCTGGAGAGAGGGAGCACGAATTTTATGAGTAAAATCAATTAATTTAGTCTTCTATCTAGTCTCATTTATATAGAGTTATGATGGGCCAGATTAGGGATCCATGGAGGTTGGACTTGGGCCAAATCTGTTGGACTTTTACTAATTAAATTGAGCCCCAATTTAATACAAGTCCAATAGAATATTATTATCATCCACTATAGTATAATAATATTGACTGCCTGTACAATCCCAAATTACGAGTAATCCGGACTTTACCTCTTTAATTTATTATTTCCCGTGTTTAAGATATAAATATCCATTAATTAATTTAAGTCTGCTATTTGACTTTAATTAATTAATATCTTTTTTCAAGAGTTGTCTTGTTCAAAATCTTTATTTATTATTCTGGAATAAATTCCAACCGGCCGGGTTTCTGAATAATAAAACCTTTTTTGAACACCTCTTGAGGATATTAACAAACTGGACTCACCCAGCACACGATTCATTGCAATAACAACACTAGCACCTCTAGACATTAATCACCACTACCCAAGATATCAGGATTCTTGGATTGTGAAAAATCCGCACCATTTGATAAATCAAAGTAGTGCATAATCAATATCGTATGCTCAATGTTATATCAACAATGATTAAGAAAAAACAATCACCGAGACCTCGTCTTTCATTAAATAGCAAAAAAGACTTATCTCAACTGTTAGATCCTTCAGTGCTATACCACACCAGTGTCGTTTATTTCCTAAGGTAAGGAAACATGCGGACTGACACTGCAACCTTTCACGATAGGCAGCCAAAGCCTATCTAGGTTGTGAAATTCTATTTCTCTTCTACAAAGGACCGACTGCATCACCTTCTGTGAACGTCGTTCACGACCAGTCTACTATGCAGAAGAATTAGACTTATTTGCTTCTTATACATTTAAATGTTTGAGAAACCTCTTATAAATGCATAAGCAAACACCAATGCGATAAAATTAATTCTTCTCGCCTTGGGTTAAAAGTGGATTGTAGAGTTTATTGTATACAAGCAATTCTATCCATGCAACATGCTCGAAATATACTTTTCAGTATAGGAATCCTAACACTCCCCCCATTAGCTTTTTACTAATTAAATTGAACCCACAATTTAGTATGAGCTTATATTGGAATATCACAAGCAGTCACTACAGAAGTAATATTGCACTGCCTATCCGAATCCGAAATTACAAGTATTTTGGGTTTCCATTTGTTTGTCATTTATTTCCCACGATTAAGATAGAAACGTCCATTAATTATTTAATGTCTGCTATGGACTTAATTAATTAGCATATTATTAACTCCAAGAGTGGACTTAGCAAGAAACACTTATTTATTATTCATAGAGTAATCAAACTCCAACTAGCTAGGTTCCGAATAATAAAACCTTGTTTCGAGCTCCTCTTGTGGACGTTATCAAACGAGACTCACCTCGCGCACGATTCAATATAATAGCAATCCTAGCACCGCTAGATATTAATCACCACTACCCAATATACCAGGATTCTTGGGTTACGAAAAACCCGCACCTATTGGTAAGTCAAAGTAGTACATAATCAATATCGTATGCTCAATGCTAACTTACATTGATTAATAAATTAATTACCAAGACCTCGTCTTTTACTAGATAGCATAAAAACTCGTCTTGTCGTTAGATCCAATTCAGTGCTATATCACACCAATGTCTTCTTATTTCAGTAAGGTTTAGAAATATGTAGACTGACACTGCAACCTTTCACGATAGGTAGTCTAGGCCTATCTAGGTTGTGAAATTCTTATTTTTCTTGGTTCAGAACTGACCGTGTTACCTTAAAGTGGACGACGCCCACAACCGGTCTACTAAAACAAAGACTTAGACTTTGTTACGTTGCTTATACATTTAAATATGCAATATACATCCATTAAATGTAAAACATAACAACATTATGATAAAAATAATACTCCCTTCGTTCCGGACTACTTGCACTTATTTCCTTTCTGGGCGTCCCAAGTTATTTGCACTCTTTCCATTTTTAGTAAAAATTATCACCTACAGCCGCAATTGTTGACTTTGCTATACACTCATTCCTTAATCTCAGTGCCGAAAAGGAAATGTGCGAGTAGTCCGGGACGGAGGGAGTATGTTGCATTCCATTGGAAAATAAAATATAGACTTTTACAGTATTCAATCACTCGAAAGGTGATTTCTAGTATACAACTCTAACATAAAATTGGTAAAAGGTTTCCTCAAAGTAATAGTAAATATGGAATTTTTGAGCCCCGTAGGTTAAGGACAAGATTTGGCTTCACAGGGTAATGTCCTCTTTCCTTCTTTGAATTTCCACATAAATTCTGCAATTAACAGCTTTGCGCGACTTTTGTAGAATGTCCATAAATTTCTCCATAGAACTTTGATTGAGATGATCTTGGAACCAGTGCGAAGCACATTTGACGATGAAGAGAATGACATATAGAACGCCCTGATCGGACTTCAGAATTGCTAGAAAAATGAGTTTGAACACAGGTTGTCGTGCTCGACGGGCCCAGCGGGCCGCTGTACAGCTCAAGAACTCTCTGGACTCGTTTTAGCGACCGCTGCATTGGGTTCAATGGGCCGCTGGGTTGCACTTCAGTTCCAGCTTCTAGAATTTGACGTTTTTATGCCATTTTTCTGCTCTATTTTGCACATTTATCACAAAACACGCCAAAATACCAAAATGGATAAAACATACAAATAATGGACATGTAATGCAACTTTAACACTCAAAACGAACCAAATAATGCATATCAACTATTTCAACCTAGCTAACTTATTAACTTCAGTTAGTGCAGATTTGATATCATTTTTATGTGGCCTTAATTGTTTTTGTTTAATCCACTAAACCGTAAACCCTATATCGTTAATCCACTGACCAAGTGTGCTCTTGCTTATTGACAATTTATTTGTCATTTTTCTAATTGAAGACCATTAAAGTGTGGATAAATTTATGACCTTTTCTTCATCTAGGGTGAGCTTGTCTGAAAGTTGATAGCCTTTAACCTTGCCTTCCATGTTTGCAAGTTCTCCCCTTTGCACTTGCGCTTTTGCTGCCTTCCACAGCCTATAAACCGTCTTTCTGCTTATGCAAAACTCCTCTGATGCTTCCATAACTACCCCTTTTGTGAGCACCCTATTAGTGTTGTGCTTGAGTAGGAACCGCAGCACCAAGTTCTTCCTGCTTCTACTTAAGTACGTTGTCTGTCTTGGCCCCTTCTCCATCCCAATGATGAAGCTTTCTGAGGAAAATTGTATTTTCAAATTATTTCCATTGTTTTTGGATTTTTGGGAGGTTGCGTTAAATGCAACCTGTTAATGTATTCATAGGAGGCTTCAAATTACGAATTTTAGTTCAAATTTCTCTCTAAAATGTTAAAGCGGGAAAGATGAAATTTTTGGTAATTTTCTTTGTAATGTGAACAATTTTCGGCAATTTATAGAAATAGAGACAGTTTTTGATTGTTCAGTTTTAATTGTTCTTATTTTCAGTTTTAAATCAGGAATAATAAAAATCAAGATTAAAAAGAATTAAATTCGAAAAAGAAAAGAAAAGATATATGTAACAAAAATTAAAATAAGAATTGTGTATTCAACCAACAATTTAAGTGAGTCCTAAATTCCACTTTTAGACTCCATTTACTATACATTCACACTTCCATAAAACTCGTGCTGCCAAGGAATATGACTCCTATTGGCTGGCGGAGGGAGTATTTCTTAATTATTGTTGACATAACATTGAGCACTACTGTGACTTGTCAATAGATACAGTTTTCGTGACCAATGAACTCTTATTTCTTGGTATTGGGGATCAATATCAAGAGGTGATACTAGTATTGATATTGTAATGAATCATTCGCTAAGTGAGTCTAGCTTGATAATATCATCAAGAGGTGTTTGAAAGAATGATTTATTATTCAAAAATCCTAGTCAATTGGAATTTATTCCATGAATGGTAAATATATTTCCAAACTAGACCAATCTTGAAAAAAGAATTTAATTAATTAAAGTCAGTACACTTCAATTAATTAACAAATATTTATATCTTAAGCTCGAGAAATAGTAAATTAAAGAGGAAAGCCTAGAATACTCATAATTTGAGATTGGACGAGCAGTCAAAACTATATTACTGTAGTGACTGATTATAATATTCTATTTAGGCTTGAATTAAATTGGGTTCAATTTAATTAATTAAAAGTCAAATATATGTAGCCCATGTCCAACCACCATAGATCCCTAATTGTCCTAACACAAACTTATAAATATGTGAACAGATAAGAGACAGAGGAATTACTTCTCTACATTTTTTTCGTCCCTTCTCTTTGTCTCTGAGATTGACTGTTTTTTTCTCTCCTACTTCTGTATTCAAGACCTAGACAATTTTGATAAGCTTCGCTCACCCTAAGATCAAAATTAAACCATGGGATACAGGCAGAAGATCGTCGATTTTTTGGAGAATCAATTCAATACCATGAACTGTAGAATTCATTTTTTAGGATTTATATTCTTTTAGTATGAATTATTGTCATTCTAGCACGCAATTATGTGTTTAACATGTGAATTAATTGATCACGTAATCAGTCATATAGATCATATGTTTGATTTATTTTATTTTGCAAGTCTTTTGCTATGAAAGGGACACCAAACCACAACGGCTCATTCATTAATTAAATAATGTAGGATTATAGAGAAACAAAGGTTGTTGCATGTGTGATATTGTATGTGTGATATGCTATTTGTTCAATATATACAAATTTTCAGTTATTTTCAGATTTCTTCTCTAGTTTTTTAATCCAAATATACAAATTTTATGTTTTGAAAGTTTTTCCCTAAAATAAATTGGAAAATAAACTAAAATTAGTATCACAAATTAAAATCTAAGACAACAATGAAAGCTACATCGTTGATAAAATTTTAAAATGAAATGAAATTTCATTTATACATGCCACCACCTCCACTTTATCTCTCCCCTCCCATCTCTTGCATATGCATTCTTTCGTTCTCTTCTCAAAACTTTTAGCATCAACCACATGCCCTTTTGATGAGTGTGTTCAAATCATCTTGCATATGTCGCTTTTGAAAGCCTACGATTATACAAAACATGAGTGTTGCATGAGCACGACCTAGCTTATCAACGAGATTTGTTTTGTTCCCACTCTCCAGGAGACTATGGATTAGTATATGGTAAGTTGGGGTGTCGAACCCACAGTGAATGATGATTGGACTTTGTGATTTCACACTCTAGAGAAGGTTGGCCATGCAGCCACACTTTATGGATTGGTACGTGAGACTGACTATTGACATAAAAGTTGGATCTTAGGTAAGTTGTGGAAATTAGAAACACAATTAAACAAGTTTCTATTTAACTATGCAACTTAGATTGTTCAAGTAAATGGTTTCACGAAAGAGTAAATTAAAGTAGACAAATACTAAGATATTCGTGCAGGCTAGAAAAAGATAGAACAGACAATCGCCTAGAAAAGCTATGAAATTGTGCGACTTTGAACAATACACTGAATGGTTATGCAGAAAGACAAGCAAGATAAAGGTATGGGCTAAGGACAACAACCTAGTTGATAAAGATTATCTATCCTAGATAGAGAAGAAAACGAAATTCGCCTAATTTGCTGATAAGTAAGTAAGAAATGAAATGATAGTATAGGGTGTTGATTACCATTCCCGATGATGGAAACATACAGGTAATGGAATGGCAATGGCCGTAAATAAAAATTTTCAAGCAAAAGTACACTGACAACTCTTCAACACTCTAACTACGATCGGTCAAAGCAATTGAACTTGGAGAATAAGAACAACTTCTTCTTCGTTCCTTAAGCTAGAGAGCTTGAAGTAACGATTATAATGGCGACTAATTAATCTTCAACATGAAATTAACTAAACTACCACACAATGGAAATGCACATAACGCACCAACACTAGGAACAACTATCATATCCTAAGTTTCACTTCTACAACCACTTTAGTATTTTCCATTGCTTCTTCTTTCCACTTTAAATGAAAAAACGAAATCCAACACATACATAAATGAAGCGAAGAAGAATTTTTTGTATATGTCCCACACTTAGTAAAAGGAAAAGGAGAAATAAAATTGGATGAATAAAAAAGATAACTCCTTTAAAATGAAGGTTTGGCTAAAAGTGCCACAATACAATACTCTCTTTTTTCTACTCTTCTTAATTTTACTGAGACATATGTATATTAGCTGTTGAATGGTACAGACAACATATTTAGGGAAGAAAGTAATAGGAGAAGATAATTGTATTGGATTTTGATAATGAAATGGTACTCAACACCCATATATTTATAGGGATGTTGGTGACCATTGAGATCCTACAATAAATGTATATTCATGGAACTACACTATTATTGGAACAAGGCATGCACATCTCCAATGCTCCTTGGAACTCTATTATTGGAACTTCATTCTCCTTTAATGCTTATTGGAACTCTATTATTCTTGATGCTTCTCCTTTTCTCAACACTCCCCCTCAAATTGAGTGGTGGGATCTACAAAACTCAATTTGGAAAGCACATCTTCAAAACTCCTTGAGTTGACTGCTTTAGTTAGGATGTCGGCAAGTTGATCCTCAGAGCGAACGAAAGGGAGTTCAACAATCCCATTCTCAATGTTTTCTTTAATGAAGTGTCTGTCAACCTCCACATGTTTCGTTCGATCATGTTGTACTGGATTTTGTGAGATGCTTATAGCGGCTTTGTTATCACAGTACAACTGGCACTTGCTCGGAGGGAGATTAATCTCTTTCATCAATCTCCTTAACCATAAAATCTCGGTCAACCCACTTTTAATCACACAAAATTCTGCTTCAGCACTCGAAAGAGCCACCACCTTATGTTTCTTGCTTCTCCATGTTACCAAGTTACCTCCAACAAAGGTAAAGTAGCCTGCTATAGACTTTCTATCATTTAGGTTTCCTGCCCAGTCAGCATCTGTATAACCATGAATCTCAAAATGCCCATTTTTGGCGAACAACACTCCATGCCCTGGAGTTCCCTTCAAATACCGGCAAATCCTAAGTGCTGCCTCCATGTGATCTGTTTGCGGCTTATGCATGAACTGACTTACGACCCCAACTGCATAGGCAATATCTGGCCTAGTGTGCGAGAGATATATGAGTTTTCCAACTAGTCGTTGATATTCACTACGGTCAGCCAACTTGGCTCCTTCTCTGATCTGTAATCTGTGATTAACTGCCATAGGAGTGTCTGCTGGTTTACATTCCAGTAGGCCAGTCTCTGCTAGGATGTCCAAGATATACTTCTTTTGTCGCAGAAAAATTCCTTTGGTTGACCTTAGCACTTCAATCCCAAGAAAGTACTTGAGATTCCCCAAGTCCTTCATCTCAAATTCCTGAAAAAGATTCTTCTTTAATTCCTCAATCTCTTCAAGGTCGTCACCTGTAATAATCATGTCATCAACATATATGATTAAACATGTGATCTTATCACCCTGCTTCTTAAAAAATAGCGTATGGTCTGAATTGCTCTGTGTATATCCATAGCTAATCATTGCTCCAGTAAACTTCCCAAACCAAACTCTTGGAGATTGTTTTAATCCATACAAGGTCTTCCTCAATCGGCACCCTTCACCTGCTTTAAAATCTGTTGCAAAACCTGGAGGTGCCTCCATGTAAACTTTTTCTTTCTTTTTCAACTCACCATGTAGGAAGGCATTCGTCACATCAAACTGGTGTAGTGGCCAGTCCCTATTAGCAGCAATAGATAGCAATACTCGAACAGTGTTTATCTTAGCTACTGGAGAGAAGGTCTCAGAATAGTCAACTCCATATGTCTGAGTGTAGCCTTTTGCGACGAGTCGTGCCTTGTACCTTTCTATCGAGCCATCAGGTTTTCTTTTGATAGTGAAGACCCATCGACAACCCACTGGTCGCTTCCCTTCTGGTAGAGCACACTTCTCCCATGTGTGGTTTCGAATCAGTGCATCAATCTCTTTCTTCATTGCTTCCCTCCAATGCTTGTATTTCATAGCTTCTTCCCATGTCTGTGGTATTTCTTCTTCCTCATATAGTGCATTCTCGAAAGCCCGAGCCATCTCTGATAAATGGCCTTTGGCTAGGTTCACAATAGAGTATCGCTTTTTCCTGTCAATCTTTGGCGGTGTATACCTTTTGGGTGGAACTCCTCTGTTTGACCTTGGTGGAAGTATGTATCTCCCAGTGTCAGGGTCAACTCCTTCGACCTCGACTTCCTCGATTTCCCTTTCTTTGACCTTAATTGAATTTTCTTCTGCAATTATAGTGTTAGCCAAACAATTATTTGTATCCACAGGAGTAGTTACATTGGATATCCTTAATGAAGAAATATTTGAGGCGATGTCACCTTCCACAATGGACTCTACCACATCAGAGACTTGCTCAGCGGAATTGCTTACTGCTTTCTCTGTTAGATCTGCATCAGGATTGCTTGGCAGTGGCATTGAGATCCAACTTAGCGGGTCCGTATCATTGTTATCCCTAACACTACTCTCCCCCTGACTGCTAAGATGGGCAAAGAAGTACTCAGTTTCAAGAAAGTTGCAGTTCATTGTAACGAACATCCGGTTGGACTTTGGATCGAAACACCTATACCCCTTTTGATTTACCCCATATCCTACAAATACGCATTTAATAGCGCATGGGGATAGTTTAGTTCTTTCATGTTTAGGAATGTGGACAAAAACAGAGCATCCGAAGAGCCGAGGTTCAAGAGTCAAGGGCGGAGGAATTTTTGTGAAGGTGGACAAGACTTGTAGGGGAGTTTTGTGTTTGAGAATGCTTGTGGGCAATCGGTTTAAGAGATAGGCTGAGGTGGCAATGGCTTCTGGCCAGAAGTGTTTCGGGGCTTTTGACTCTATAAGCATAGAACGGGTCATTTCGAGGAGAGATCGATTTTTCCTATCAGCCACACCGTTTTGTTCGGGAGTATGAGCACATGTGGTTTGGTGTATAAGGCCTTTGTTTTGGAAGAATTGTTTCATGTTAGAATTGACGAACTCCCCCCCATTATCTGACCGAAGGACCTGAATGGTTTTGTGAAACTGAGTTTGGATAAGTTATAGAAATGGGTAAAGTGTGACAAAACTTCAGATTTTTGTTTCATGAAATATATCCAGGTCATGCGAGTGCAATCATCCACAAAAAACTAGGTAATATCGAAAACCTTGTCCCCCAATAACTGGTGCGGGCCCCCAAACATCAGAGTGTACTAAGGCAAACGGGGTGTCTACGCGAGTATTACTTAATGGGTAAGAACTCCGATGACTTTTGGATAAAAGGCAAGTTTCACAGTACATGTCATGCTTAGGAATAATACTAGGAAATAATAATTTTAAGTAACCGATAGATGGATGACCCAAGCGCCGATGCCAAAGCCAAGCTTTCCGATCAGCTGATCCGTGAGTTAGCATGGCAGTCCCTTTTTGAGCTATCTCATCCACATAGTAAAGCCCATCACGTTCAGTGCCACGCCCAACTATCTCCCAGGTTCGGATATCCTGCAACAGACAAAATTGTGGCTGCATTAGTAAGGTACAATTCAATTCCTTTGTGACATGACTAATGGATAATAACTTATGAGACATCGAAGGAATATAGAGACAATTTGATAACTGCAAAGTTGGTGAAATGTTAACAGTTCCAGCCCCCTCAACCAATGTAAATTCTCCATTGGTAGTTTGGATATGAGATTTTAGAGGTTTCTGAAGGTTGGTAAGGTCTGAGGCATCATATGTTATGGTATCGGTTGCCCCATAGTCAAAAATCCATTTATCATTTTTTTCATGGCCATTAGGTACTGCACACACAACTCCAAATTTCTCGAGAGGCTGAAATCGATTTTGGCAAGTTTGGGAAATTATGAAATTTTCAGGAGGTTTGGGGGCTAATTGGGATAAAACATTTTTGTGGGGTACATTTAGCAATTTAGGGTAAGTTTTTGGGGTTAATTGAGGCTGCGAATTTTGGTGGGGTAAAATCTGCAATTTCCCAAAGATTTGGGGGCCTCTAATAAAAGAGCATCCTAACCCTAATCTACCTAAATCGGGCGCCGCCTCTTCCCTCATCAATTCTTCACTCCAATAGTGAATCACACTCCCACTTCCGCCGGCGACGAACATAGCTGCCACGGTTTTGTTCGCCGGCTGAGCAGCTTCACCTCCGGTCCTGCCTCCCGGCTTAGCCAGCACCGGCGGTTTGCGCGACTCCCTGCATGGCGTTATCTCCGTCGCCTCCAACTGCTGCGGCGGCGTGCCCGCCACTGTTCCAGGGTGTTTGCAGTTGCGGCGGCTTGCCGTGCTCCTCTTCCCACCAATCTGGATACCCAACAAGTTCAAAGCATGAATCTTTTGTGTCTTTTCCGTTTACAGTAAGAACACACCAATTTTGACTTGTCTTCTTCATCACTTTGCCGATTTCTGCCATTGCCGCTGCCGCGACCACCACCATTGCTGCTGCGACCGCCACCCCGAGAGCCGCTGGTAGGGTTTTGCCACCCACCCTCGGATGGCGAGGCCGGTTCCTATTCCATCTGTGGCAATTGCTCCGCCGGTGTTTGCCTGTTGTAATACTCGGAGTCGTGTCTCCTCCTGCTGAATCAGGTTATACGCATAGTCGACGGAGGGCAGCGGGTCCATTTTCAGTATCTCCCTCTTGGTTGTTTCATATTTGCTATCGATTGCATAAAGAAACTGGCATACTCTCTGATCTTGTATGAATTTGTTGTGATTTTCCATATCCTCTGGACATTTCATTGAGTTCGTCTGTTTTTGGTCGATTGAGATCTAGATTTCTCCCAACCGGCTCCATATTTCTTCTAACGAAACCCGACTGACCAGTCGAGGCTCGATATTTTGTATTAACCAAGTGATCACACAGTGATCGGCTTGTTGCCACTGTATGAAGGCTGGATCGGTTTGCGGTGGGGAAAGAGGCACTCCGGTGACGTGAGAGATCATTCCCCGACCGCTTATTGTCGTCTTCATCAATACGGACCAAAGGGCATAATTTTCTCCATTTAACTTGTTCCCACCAATGTGGAGGGGCTGCGTGTCAATTCTGTATGGCACGGCAGCTGTTTCTGGGGGATTTGGTTGGTTCATCGCAAAACTATTGCGCATAAAATTCGCAAACTGCCGGGCAAATTCATCTGCCATAGATGAGTCTGATGTTTCGGTTATTATATAGTTGTCATTTGATATTTTTAGCTTATGGTTACAGGTACAGTGGGAAAAAGGAAAAATTGGGAAAGGGCGGAGAAAGGTATCAATGACGATGATGATACCTTATCTGAGTCCAAACCCGCTCTGATACCATGTTGAATGGTACAGACAACATATTTAGGGAAGAAAGCAATAGGTGAAGATAATTGTATTGGATTTTGATAATAAAATGGTACTCAACACCCATATATTTATAGGGATGTTGGTGACCTTTGAGATCCTACAATAAATGTATATTCATGGAACTACACTATTATTGGAACAAGGCATGCACATCTCCAATGCTCCTTGGAACTCTATTCTTGGAACTTTATTCTCCTTTAATGCTTATTGGAACTCTATTATTCTTGATGCTTCTCCTTTTCTCAACATAAATACAACATAAATGAAAACATAATGATAATAATGACAGATAGGATGCAACTGTTGGGGTATGTATTCTAAAAGTTGCTTCGAGCGTACATGTATGATGCATTATTTTTTAGCACTACAACTACTTGCAAGTGTACAAGGTAGGTGCAGTATAGCTAAGGGTAAGAACAAGGATATCGAACAAAAAAAAAGAACAAGGATATCGAACACAAGGAATGTTATCACAGATTGGATATCTAAGACTAGACTTTTCAGACACGGTTGTTGGTTGTTTGAATGCTGAAAAAAAATAAATAAATAAATAAATAGAAAGTAGGTAAACAATTGTGAATAGAACACAAGTAAACAATTGTGAATAAAACACAGAGATAAGATATACTCCCTATGTCTCAAGGTAGTTGGTGAATTTCTTTTGGACACGAGTTTTAAGAATTTGAGGTGTTAAATGTTAAAGTGGAGAAAGTAAAGTAAGAGAGAATAAAGTAAGAGAGTTGAAGAGAGAGTAAAGTACGAGAGATGATAAAGTTTTTTGCCAAAAAATGAAATGACTCAACTACCTTGGGACAACCTAAAAAGGAATACGACTCAGCAACCTTGGAACGGAGGGAGTATAAGCCATGGGAATTCAGGAATAAAGAAAGCAAGTAAACAAATGCATATAAAATCACAGAGAAATATATGAGATAAGCAAGTCTACAAATGCATATACAATCTAAGCGTGCACCTCCTCCCATAAAGGGTGAGATTATTATCCAATGACTCCAACTGAAAAAAATAAATTCTGCAATAAATGGATATGCAAAATAAATTATTATATTGTAGTTATTGTTGGTGAAAATACTGTGCTACAAAGATAAACACTAACCGGACGTAATACAACTTAATGAAGAATATAGAAATTGCACAGAAATAAACTGAATTGAAAATACAATAATCGATAATGTAAACCGTAAAGATGTCCGAGTCGAGGAGTCCTCTTTCTGCAAGACGGGATACGCTCCGGTAGTGCTCTTGGATTGGCGTGTCATCCCCGGAGATAAAACGACTTCGTCTTGTTCGTTGCAGCACCGCAGACAGAACAAGCTCCAACGAACTGGATGATGGCGAGGGCAGAGCTTCGACAGAAGATTGTGCAAAGAGGGAGAGAGCTTATGCTATGCTTGATGCTTGGAAAATTGTGTAGGGAATGCAAGGGATGCATGTGTGTTTTTATAGGCCGAGTCCACATTGCAGGAGCATGCTGGAGTCAACACACATAATGTTTGTCATTAAGCCATTGACTATAACCGTCGGGGATTATTGGCCATTGCACTTGCCGTTGGGAGCTGAAGAGTCATGATGCATCTGTACACGCCACACGATGGCTCCATTGTGGACATGTCAGAGTCCATTAGGGACACACCAAATGTTGGGGCCCATCTGGGACCTTTTGGCACCCGTTATGCGTAGGGATCCATCGGGGATACGACGTTGACATCATGGAATCCATAGGGGATACGGCGTTCAAAGCTCGGACCACGCTCAAAGAACAGCTCCAAAGAACAACTCAAAGATCGATTGCCAAGATCCAATCCCAAGGCACACGAGTCACGGTGCACAGCCTTGGCGAGGCGAGACGGCGCGTGTGTGTGAGTGTGAGCTTTATGACCCACTTAGTCCACGATAACTATTACACGTAATAATTCATCTTATTAACTACTTCTTCAAAGAGGTTATCCCTAATGTGAGATGATTAACACTTAATTAATTAATCTCTGGGCTTTTATCATAGGTCCTTTTTAGCTTTATTGTGACCAACTTTAATCCATTATTTGTCACTCACCGAAAATCGGATTTGAGAAAATGAATATACAACGGTCATCTACTCCGAATGTCGATCGACGCTATCGCATTTAATTCACATTTATTATTGGTCAAAGTCCATTAACCAAATATAATTTCAATAGTTTTTATAGTTTTGAGTTCTCTAAAAGAAGCCAATGCTCGTTCTTTGATATCACTCATTGTTTGTATGAGGACTAAGGAAGGCCACAAAGTAAATTTGACCTAACTTGATGTAACATCAACAGATAGATAGAGAGAGAGTCATCATCTGAAAGCAGAAATAATGAGGAAGTTGATAAGAAAGCAAGAAGAAGAAATTACATTGAACTTCAACAAATTAGATGTAAGCAAGACAAGTGATTGTACAATAGATTATTGAGCACCGACCTTTTGCCCAGTTAATTTCACAAAAGTTTCATTCTTATTCAATTTTCAGTCTCACACCTCCCCCAATATAATAACCCCACTCCTCTCTCATGCCGCCGCTGTTAAACTCTTATCTCAATACAAAATATATTCATTCACTTAATAAATAAACACATAGAAGTAATAGGATAAAATACAAAGTTATATCCAACTCAACATAAATACTAAGTCACATTTGTGAGACTGATCTAATCATCGAGATCACTAGAATTAAAACGGTAATTCCTGGGTAAAATTGTGACAATAAAAAAAGAAAATTATTAGGAAAAGAATTAGGAGAAATAATGGAAGGGAGAGAAACAGGAACAGAAGGGGTTGGGGCCAATAATAAACCAGCATAGAATTTGGCTGCAAATTAAAAAAGTAAGGTGCAAAGCCTGACGATTTTGCTCAAGCATCCACATGTGATGCTGCTACACAACATTCCTCAATACCACCCACCATTGTCTCCACACTAGTATATATTGTCCCACCACCACCTCATCTCACAACTCTCTCCCTCTCTCACTAACACTATTTCACACAAAAAGGAAGCATTACTAATACTAGGTGCCTTTCTAAGGAAGGGGTGGATCCATCCATGGACTATTACATGGATGAGAAATGGAAGTTATCCACAGAACATAGGCCACAATCCTCATCCAAACCATGCAAGTCCTCTCTACAGAAAAGCTTCTCCACCAAGAACCCTTCCGCCCTCTCCCGGACCACCTCCTCTAAATCCTCCCTCCCCAGGAGCTCGTCCCAGAGGTGCTCCGGCTTCACGCGCAAGTGCACCAACATGGCCAAGGAGCAGAAGGCCAAATTCTACATTGTCAAGCGCTGCATCTCCATGCTCGTCAGCTGGAAAAAGAATGGGGATTCCTGATCACAGTTGCTGGATTCAGAAATACAAAAAAATGTAATTCTTGTTTTGATCCACGCACGCATCTCTCTATGCACGAGATGGATCTTGGGCTCGTTTCTGGACCCGGACAAGTTTTCCTGCCATCCGAGAAAGAGAGAGAGAGAAGCCAAAAAATTTCTCAGATCCTCAATGTAACTACTAGAGTGCCATGTTGTAAGATGTAAGATAACTTTTAAAATTCATTGCAGACACAAATCTTAAATCTTCTTCTTCTTTTTCTTTTCTTTCTACATTTATGTGCATTAAATTGTTATAACAGATCTGTATACAGTAGAATAAATAGCCCTATCTATTTATCCTAGCTAGTCTTCTGCTACTACTCTATTTCTTGTTTTCTCAAAGCACCTAGTTTGATGATAGAAAGATTCCTGGCAGCAGTAGAATTCAAGTACTATATACAATACTGCTAACTCTAGAAAAACAATGGGAATCTTCACAAGTACCAAACACGATGTTGTATTATTAATAGAAAAAACTGTACCTGCTTCTAACACAGGTTTTCTAAAAAGTTACTGTCCAGGTATCAAATTTTTTACCTCGTGTCACTAAACATAAAGGTGAGTTCATCATGTATATGACAACTTCCATCTTCAGTAAATCATATAATATTATACTCCCTCTGATCTGTTCCATTAGAAATGAAACGTTTTCCTTTTTAGATTGTCCCAATAAAAATGAAACGTTTCCTACAATGGAAACAACACTCTCTCTACTTTTTCTTCTCTCTAGCTTTACTCTCTCTTCATTAACTTACAAAACACCACTACATAAAATCTTGTGCCGGAAACCAAATGTTGCATATTTATTGGGACGGAGGGAGTATATTGTTATCATTTCGTCTGTATCTCCCATAATAGTCATGGATGTCTTCTACATAGAATTCTACCTAACGGCAAATGCAGAAAATCTTCAATAGATAAAACAAATTTATTTACCTCGAAGCCCTGTCAGGTCTCTTCTGATCCTCCATAAATATAGCATCTTAGTTTTGAAGTTCTATCTACACCCATAACTGTGCAAATAGGAACATGAAATTATCAACAACTTACATAGTATAATATTACCACAATCACTTCTTGCACTTGCTGCAAAAGGTTTAGCAATAGGCAATACAGATTAACCTTTCAACGGTACTGAAATTTAGCATGTGTTAAAATATCCGGAGAGGCCATCCCTTTGTTGATAAATTACAATCACTCATTTTGTATCTAGTATCAATTTTAGCAGATTGAGCACATCATGTATTTGCAAAAATAGTACTCCTTCCGTCCCGTGTTACTTGCACTATTTTCCTTTCTGGGCGTCCCAAGTTATTTGCACTCTTTCCATTTTTAGTAAAAATTATCACCAACAGCCGTTTTTGTTGACTTTGCTATACACACATTCCATAATCTCCGTGCCGAAAAGTAAACGTGCGACTAACCCGGGACGGAGGGAGTACTTTTTTTCATCTTTCTGTCATCTAATTTGTTGATCAATATTAAACCATGTGCACCCTTGGAAGAAGATATAAGCATACCAGAAAATGTTGGAATCCAATAAGTGCAAAAGAGTCCCGTCCTCTCCATGCTGCACACACTTTTTTAAAGTACAATGTCATGTCACAACCACCTCTTTTATTCACTACTGTAGTTTTAAAATTTAAATTCAAATCTCTAACCAAGCTTTCAACAGTCATCAAGTTTACCATATCGATTCTGAAACATATTATCTTGAGGCCTCTCCAGTTGTCTACATGGTGCAAATTCATCCTAATTCTGAACACAATCAATATTCAGCCATGAAAATAATATTTAACTCCCCGCTAGCTCGTCTAGTTTCTATGGATTTGTTCGTGAAAGCATTCTGTGTTAATTCCGTAACATAATGTTTCATCGATGTATTTTAGTAATAATTATTGTTTGTATCACACAAGTGAAATGACATTCTTTTATTTCATAGTGATTTAATCAGTCACATTGCAACAATGAAAACTATAGTCTAGGAAATTATATCATAAAAATATAAAGCTATACAAAAGACTGACAGAAAAGAGCATACATAAAAGAGTGAAAGGAATAAATCTGGCTCGTGTGGATAGTGTTTTTCAGCCATGAATAGTGATGTGTTGCTTTGACCAGTATTCTTCTATAGCTTTTTTGGCATTTTACTGCAGCTTTGCTGCTGCTGTTGGAGTGGTAGTTTATTGCAATTTTGCAGAATTTACACCAAACTGGTGTGGTTTAATATGAGAATTAAAGTTTCACTACAAATGCTATGTTTGTACTATTTCTACAAACTACTCCTTACTTTATAAACTGAAACGCACCTTTATAATTATCAAGTCTCTATTTTGAATTAACTAATAGTATAAATCACTTATATAAGAGCGATTTTACAATCTTTGTAATGTATAAGTACTTGCCAAACTACTTAGAGGAAGGTAATGTAAGCTTACCAAAGAGTATTGTACCAAAGTCTCAGAAGTGATCTGATTCCATCTTCGACGTTTGATGTTTCAAGTCAAAAAAAGATGGCTTTAAGCCAGATTTCAACATGCCAGCAAGAAGATTTTGAGCTGAGTCTTGTTTCCCATCTCCTTTGAGGACTTGCATTGTCATGTGGTAACTGGCTACATTTGGCACCATGCCCTTTTCACACATTTCTTTGAGCAGTTTCAATGCTTTATAGGAGCTATCTTGTAAGCAATATCCATGGATCATCGTATTGTATATTACATCATTAGGTTCGACTTCCATCTCAAGCATTGTCTGCAACAATTTTGATGCTTCCCTCATGTTTCCTTCATGGCACCACCCTTTTATCAAGACGCTGTAAGTGTAAACATCTGCAACCAAACTAGTCCTCTTCATGTAATCAAGGAGTTCGAGTGCTTTCTCCATGTTGTTAGACCGCGCAAAGAAATCAATCAAGATAGTGTATGTAACCTTCGATGGAGAAATCCCCCTCTCTTCCATCTCACCTACGAAGCTCAAAACCCGAGAAGAGTCCTCACTTCTTGCACATCCTGCAATCAGGACGTTGTAGGTGATCATGGTTGGAGATAAACCGGAAGACTTGAGCTCCTTGTGCAAATACAGAGCTTTCTCAAGCATCCCAGCGCGGCAGTACCCATCCATTAACAAGTTGTAAGTGATCACACTTGACCTCAAACCACAGCTTGTCATCTCACCAAACAATCTCTTCGCCTCACCCATATTCCCCTGCTTACACAGCCCCTCAATCAATATATTGTAAGTCACAACATTGCACGACACCCCTCTGTGGCGCATTTCATCAAACAGTAGGAACGCTTTCCGCATTTCACCATCGCTGCAATACGCATTCAGCACGGAGTTGTAGGTATGCAAATCAGGCAATGCACCTTCACTCTTCATCCTCTCAAAAAGCTCAAACCCATCTTTCTTCAAACCTCTCTTGAAAACCCCATTTATCAACACCGTGTAAGTGTATTGATTGGCGACCAATCCGATCGCCTCCATCTCGAAAAACAATCTCTTCGCCTTCTCGACCTCGCCCTTCTTACAACACCCATGGATCAACGTAGTGTACACAACAACATTAGGGCTAAATCCCAAATCACACATTTCCCCCAAAATCTCAAAACCCCTCTCCAAATCATCACTCTCGCAGCAGCCTTTCACCAGAATCCCAAATGTATAAACATCCAATCCAACTCTCCCCTTATATTTCTCAAAAACCAACCACGTCTTCTCGTAATTGCACTCTTTCACGAAACATTTCAGCACAGAATTGAAAAGAATCGGCGACGGAGCAAACCCTCGATCGATCATTTCATCAAGCAACGGGAGAGCGAGCTCCACCGGCTGCTGCGCTTTGATATGAGCGCTAATGATTGCCTCATAAACGCGGGGGGAATTCGAATTGGCGGTCAAATAGGGTACAAGGGAAGCGATTGTGAAGAAGGGGGATGGCAATTTACCGGAGAGTAGTCGAAGGATGAAGGATTCAGCCTGCGACAGCATGTTGAGAGAGAAAAGGTTATGGATGATTATTGAAATGGATTGGTGAGTGTGGTGAGGTGAGGAGGTGAGGAGGGAAAGAGCTTTCTGCGGCGGAGCTTTCACCATTCCGGAGAGGAGCGTCAGAACATGATGTTTGGCTGTTGACATTTCGGCAAACAGATTCAGTACTGCTCTGTTTGATGAGAAAATCAGATTTATAGGGTACTTTACGTAAATGTATCGATTTTGTTATCTCTTCCATATATGGGAAAAACGTTATTCACATGGCATTTTTATTAGTGAAGATGCCACCCACATTGGCGTCTTTAATAATGAAGAATCGTATGTCGTCGTATTTCATGTAAGTATAGGTACCTTAAAAAACGCTGACGTGGTTGGCGTGTTACCAATAAAACGCCACAGCCGTCTGCGTGTTTTATGCCTAAAAACGCCACAGATGTAGGCGTTTTTACATCTAAAGATGCCTGTGGAGTTGGCGTCTCTACCACAAACACGCCTACTCCGTCGGCGTGTTTGGCTTGAACAAGATATCAGTCGGAACTCTGCCATAAGCGCGAACCCTAATCACTTTCCCTCCCCCAAATGCGAAAAACCCTCCCCAAGGCGAAAACTCCTTAAGGAAACCTTTGCTCGGGTCGACCCGGTGGTGGATTTGAGCGTGGAGATTTCGATTTTGGCTCATTCTTCCAAACATTAGTCTTCCTATTCGGTTAGAATGTCTAATTTTTGACTCATTCTTACAAACATTAGTCTATCAATATTTGATGGATTGTTATGATAGTATATATTGTAGTGTAATTTATATAATTATTTGATGGATTGTTATGGTATTATATGTTGTAGTGTAATTAATAGAAATATTTTGACCAATTGTTATGATATTATATGTTGTGGTGTAATTTATATAATTATTTGATGGATTGTTATGGTATTATATGTTGTAGTGTAATTAATAGAAATATTTTGACCAATTGTTATGATATTATATGTTGTAGTATATCTAATTTTTTACCAATATTTGATAGATTGTTATGATAGTATATATTGTAGTGTACTTAATAAAAATATTTTTTACCAATCTTTGTGTTTTACATTATTGCAGATAGTATGACGTGGTGTGTCAATTTATATTAGGGTGGAAAGATAATTCTCAGACCAGTTATTTCATATGATCCTCCTTTTGCAAAAGGATTCATTATGTTGGATGAAAGTATTTCCTACGATAAGCTTGTGGAAACAATTTGTGAAAGGATGAGGATAAGCATATTTGAAAACAAAGTTCAAATAGTATGGAAACGTCATATATTCTATGAATCTTCAGTCACGTTTATAGGTATTCTACTAGAAGAAGTATGCATGCCACTAATGTTTAGTGAGAGTATGGCTACAGGAGGTCAAATTGAATTGTATGTTGAGTATTCGGCAATTACTCAACAAAATAGTCATCATCTCATAAGTTATGATATTGGTACGTCTACGAGAGGCCAAGAACCATGTTTCGCTGCAACACAAGATTTTGATGTTGGTACGTCTACGAGAGGCCAAGAACCATGTTTCGATGCAATACAAGATTTTGATGTTGGAGGCGTTCATTTAGGGGACAGTGACAATTGTGATGTGGTTGAGGCCATAATTGGTCCTGATAAAGCCGACTTTCTTGATCCACAATCACCTTATGATTCTGAAGATGTCAACCAGGATAGTACAGACTCAGATGGTGATCCTTCGGATGATGACCGATTTGTTGCTTCAAGACCATCCATTCCGGTTGGAGAAACAGCAGTTGAAGAAACAGTGGTTGGATAAACAACAGTTGGAGGAAGAGTAGTACGAGGAAGAGTAGTTCCACAGTTCCCACAACGTGGAATGGACTATTTTCGCTCCTTACCAGGTCCATATGATAGTTTTGATCCAAAGAACTTTGAGCCTGCTGATCCCAATGTGCATTATTGGAGTGATAAAGATCCTAGCAATGTCGGTTTGCATACTAAATTTAGAACGAAGTTGGAATTAAAGTCAACTGTGACTTTTTGGCATTTGAAAAAAATCCGACAATATACAGTTGCTGAAAGTAAAGGAAAGAGATGACATGCAGTTTGTAAGTGGCCACAAGGAAATCCGAAGGATACCTCATTACCGAAATGTTTGTGGGAGTGCCGAGCAACATTGAGAAAGCATGATGAACACTGGAAAATTAGAGTGTTTAGCACTGCTCATACTCGCATGGGGGATCGTAATTATAATGGGCACGCTAATCTTTCGTCGGGTATGATAGCGTTGAGTGTTCGACATCAGATAGAAAACGATCCTTGCTACAAGGTAAAAGCAATTGTGGCGGATATTGAAAATAGATTTCATGTGAAAGTTAGTTACAAGAAAGCATTGTATGCTCGGATGATAGCTATTGAGCTTGTATATGGTGGATGAGAGTGGTCTTTCAAAGTTTTACCAGCTTATTTGAATGAATTGCAAAGACAAAATCCCGGCACAATTATCGAATGGTTTCATGATGACAGATTAAGCAACGGTATGAACAAGGTTTTCAAGTACGTATTTTGGGCTTTTGGTCCAGCCGTGGAGGCTTTTCAACTATGCAAACCAGTTTTAACGGTTGATGGAACTCATCTACGTGGACGATGTCGATGTAAAATTCTTATTGTAGTTGGATTTGATGCTAATAAGAAATGTTTGCCTATTGCATATGCCATTGTTGATGAGGAAACCATAGAAAGTTGGAATTGGTTTATGGAACGTATTAGACTTCATGTAGCCAAGCATGAAATATGTGTAATATCTGATAGGCATGTGGGAATCATAGATGCAATGAATTTTCCCATATGGAAAGAAGAACCCAATGTGGGTCATCACAGATTTTGCTTGGTACATGTTAGAAAGAATGTTTTGCAGAATCACAAAGGTATCATGGTCAAAAGACTTGTTTGGAAAATGGGTATTGCTACCAAGAAGCGCAAGTTTAAGATCAGACGTCGTTTACTTCGAGACGTCAACAACGAGGCTTTGCAGTACCTTGATGCCGCAGAGTTAGAAAAATGGAATTTGGCGTATGACAAACACAAAAGATGGGGTGAGGTGACCACTAATATGGTGGAATCTTACAAAAATGTGTTGAGAGGCGCAAGTCAACTCTCAATTAAAGCTTGCATTGATATGATATTTTGGAGGACAATAGAATGGTTCAATGAGCGGTCAATTGCATCCACACAGTGTGCCACACCACTTACCCCGTGGGCGCATGAAAAGGTGTGCAAAAATGATGTAAAAGGTCAATTACATAATGTGAGAGCACCAAACACAATTGTAGGGCTTTATGTGGTTCGAACAAAACGTCGAATTGGTGGAAATGGTGGTAATAAGTGGAAGGTAAAGTACTTGGAGTCGAACTGCAAATGCCAAAAGTGGCAGATGTGGAGACTTCCATGTTCACATGCAGCGTCAGTTGCGCAGTTTAGAAACGACAACATGTCGTCGTTTGTTAACCCCGTATACCACACAAGTGTTTGGGTACACCAATATTCTACGGTGTTCAATCCACTCAGACACCAAGATTATTGGGACGTGCCTGAATGGACTTTGCAGTGTTCACGAACTCAGTTAATGCCTCGAAGTCGCGGTCGATACCGTACAACTAGGATTCCTAATCAGATGGATGTCCGTGAAGCTGACCAGCCACGAGCCCGACGCCGTTGTAAACATTGCCGTCAACCAGGTCATGACAGGCGCAGCTGCCCGACTTCTTGAATGTTTGGACTTATGCATTGTGTAATATTTGGACTTATGCATTGTGTAATATTTGGACTTATGTATTGAGTAATATTTGGACTTATGTATTAAGTAATATTTGGACTTATGTATTGCGTACTATCTGCATGTATTTTATTGTGATGGTAGATCGGGTGAGTAAAATTATAAAAAGTGAGTTCACCCGACCGAGTGTTTTTGGCTTATCAAACACCCGGTCGGGGTGAACTCACTGGACTCCAAATGAACTTGTCACGACCGCACTTCCTAAGGATAGAAAGTACGGTGGGTCGCGACTAATGGGAGAATTAAGAAGCGGGGAAGAAAGGGGAAACAATCAAGGGGTACGGCATATAGATCAAAAGATGAAACTTTATTACCAAATCATAGTCTGAAAATCACGAAGCAACATAGTTTGTATGAAAATAGTTCAACAGATTAAGGAAACATAAGAGTTTTAAAACTTGGCATAGCGGAAGCATTTGAGAGTTGGCTACTACTATGTATGAAGACACAATAGCAACCGGAACATTTATTGAATACGGTCCTTGTCCAAATGCCCAACACCCTCCGTCCTCGTCAACGTTCAACCTGCACATAGGGAAAACACATGCAGGGCTGAGTACTTGATGCACTCAGTGAACTCATGCCCAAAATACATTTTATCAATAAAGTTATGTCAATCCATCGATGAGTGAAACTCGGGTTTTACTTTAAAAAAAATGCCGAGAACACTAAGATCATTTCCATAAATAAAATGGTGTCCGTGCAGACAAATATCATCGTCATCCTCCATCATGTACCATATCTGAACCATCATGTGAAACGAGAATGTGGCCACAAACTCGATCACTGGACAGGCCGACCCGAAGGACGGCTCACGATCCCAATCAGTGCACTAGCCTAAGTAGGGCTTAGACCCTAGTTAGACCCGAATTCGTTAACCATCAAAGTCTAGTAGAACATTATTCTAGTAGACAATCAGATATGCAATTCAAAACATAAAATACGGCATGACATAACATTTAAACCACCCTTATCTCACCATATACATATCATTGCAATAAAGGAGTTTAAGTAATAAAGCCCACCTCAAAAGCTTAGTAATTTCCTTAACAAGCTTCTCGATCCGACTTTAACGAGCGTGCGAACAACCTTTTTGAGAAAATTAAAGTACACATCAATCTCAAGAAGGAAAACATTTAGAATGCATGCACTCTAATTAAGTCTTTTATCTCATTTTTTTTAGGTTTTCGTGCAGTTTCGATTATTCGGCGGCTGTCCAAGGCGTCGCGTGCGACGCCGGTCGGCCGCTTACACCAATACTTCCTTCGTTGGCTCCTCGTATTTTCTCCACGGTATCGAATTACGAAGCCTCAAAATTATTCAAGCGCATAAGTAAATTATTGCAATTATTTCCCTTCGAAAATTATATTTATCTCGGACTTAGGTTAAATTATTCATCCTTCGAATTATTCAGAAATTAATTAAATAAATCCCCACGATTAAATTTCTTATTTGCCCAAAGATTTAATCAACTAACCCAAGCTATTTTATATTTGAGCCCAACGTAATTATCAAACAACCCATGTTATTTCTTCATTTAATTGATGAGCCAAAACTCCCAATAAAAAAGTGGCCCATCTTAATTAAAATATGGAGCCCAAAAAGAGTAGCCCAAATATACTCCCATTCTTCATCACTCTCGGTCAACTCCTCTCTCTCTCTCCCTCATTCTCTCTTTTCAATTTCTCACCCAAATTGAAAGAGCTCCCGATTCGTCACCTCCCTCCGACTCTCACCGCCAGATCGACGCCGGTCACCGCCACCGCTGCTGCTCCTCAGCGGGAGGACGCTGCTGCTGTCGCCGGTTCGTCCAGCCGCTGCCTCCGTCATACACCGAAAGAGCTGTTGCTGTCGCCTCAGGGTCAGGCTGCTGCCATCGTCGCCGGTAGCCGCTGCTCCGTCGGTGATCGTGTAGCCCCGAAACAGCCCCGCTTACATTCGAAAGATAAGTTCTCATTCAATTATGTTTCTTTTCGTTTTTAGCTTTCGATTACACTGTGATGGCCGTTCGATTGTTGGATTTTGATTGTTGATGGAAATTATGAGTGGGAGTGATGTATGATGAACATGATATGAATAACATCGATCAAAAGGAAAGGGATTTATACCTTCGTTGCTATGAATTTGACTGTGAAATTGCCAGGTCCGTTTTCTTGGCTCGTATGAGACTGAAACAAAATGGCATCAGTTTCTTCTACTCTCTCACTCTCTCGGCTCTCTCTTTGTTGCTTGGAATTGCAGATGTGAAAGTGTAGGTTGAAGTGAAGAAACTGATGTTTTTAAACTTGGGTGACCTTTGATTTTTAGAATTGAAGATGGAAGATGAAAGGTGGAAGGTCATGGCAGGCGTTCCATTTCTTAAGAGAGCAAGGGATTGGTCTTGCAAAAAGAAAGTCTATGAAGAAATTTGACTCAAAAGATATCTCTTTTAATTTAATGTCATTTCAGAAGCTATTTACCCTCAATGTGGGTACTCTTAAGAAAGAGTTAAATGCAATATGAGATCTAATATAAAAGACGATAAAAGTGAAAAATTATAATTTTGACAAATTTTTAAAAATAGAGAGTAGGAGTATTTGTTAATAGGAGAGCACAACATATAAAGATATTAACATTCTACCTAGAGAAACCATTAGATATATATAGATATGGGGTTGTGATTTCGAGGACCTTTTAGTTGCATATCACATTCAACTCATATCCAACCTTCCAAGTTCCAACTCTCTCTCCAATTCATTCGACTCCCTCTAGAAACCCTCTCAATTCGAAATCCTAGCGAAATCCTAGCCGCTTTCTACATTTTCGGCGAACCAGAATCACGTTTCTGCGATCTGAGCATGATTCTTCTCCACCTAGCGACGTTGTTTGCCGGAGAAGTACGCTTCATAGCTAAAAAGGGGGCAATTTTGAACACCCCCACGGCGAACGCCGGAAAAACTTCGAGAAATGGTAATTTTGTGCTTTGTTTGGGTTCGTATTCTGTTAATTTTTGCTTGTTGAAAATGTTATGCGAAAGTAAGAGTTTATTTCAATTTAAATCTGTAGTGGGAATTTAGTTTCCGTCAATTTGGAGCACAAACCATATCCTTGTTTTCTTTCTGGAGTGGGGTGTGAAGATTTTTTTTCCTCAATCGAATTGTTTTTGATAAGCTATACATGTATTCCAAAAACTGAACTAATTCAGTTTTCACATTTGATGAAAAGCTGTTCTGTAAGGAGTGAGTTTGCTGTGTTCTCAGTTGATGAATGTTTGCTTAATGTTTTCAACTGTTGCTTAATATGTTTGAGAATTTGATTAATTTATTTGGAAGTTGCTTAATTTGTTCTGGGATTTGCTAAAACTATTGGAAATTTTGATAAATTTGAGCAGAAGTTTGCTTATTTGGTTTGAAAGATTGCTTACTTTGTGCCAAAATTTGCTAATTCTGTGTGAGAATTTGCTTATTTTGGGGGAATCTTTACTTAATTGGGTCAAGTGTGGGTTTACGTGGGTTTTAAATTGATATTGCATTATTTGGGTTTAGGTGTTACATTATTTGATATTGGGTTCAATAGTGACAAGTTATTGAAATTGTTTAGGTTGATGTTTAGTTTTAATTGTTAATGTTGTGTAGGTGAACTGTGTTATAATTTTGTGTAATGTTGTGTATGTGAATTTGTGTAATGTTGTGTAGGTGAATTTGTGCATTTGTGTATTGTTTAATTTAAATTGTGAATGTTGTGTAGGTGAATTATGACATCATCTTCAAGTTCTCGTCGAAGACTCTTATGTGGTCCTGAGGACCCTTCCGTCTTGTATCGTCAGAGACAACACGTCTCTAATAATATATGGGCAGGAGTTGAATCAGAAGACGTCCAATGCAGAAGATATGAAGGAATAATTTGGGATGTTCTCATACATCCCCGTGTTTTGGCTGTAATAGACGAGATGGGGTTCGACGGCATATTGAGGTGTGGTCAACCAAAGGACATTGACCACCATCTTATACCGCGTTGATTGAACGATGGAGACTAGAGACTCACACATTTCACTTTCCAGTCGGTGAAGCGACAGTGACTTTGGAAGACGTGGAGGTCTTATGGGGCCTCAAAGTTGACGGTGATGCTTTGACGGGTTACACCCCCACTAAGGATGTCAGCTATTGGATGCAACTATCTTTGGATTAGCTTGGTTTATACGAGATACAGTTGAGTTGAAAGAAATGGTTTGGAAGCATGCAAGCTTATCAAATCAACTAAGGATTGAGGTGAGTGATGAACACGACCGGTATATATATGTTCAACGTGCTCGTGTTTATTGTCTGCTTTTACTTGGTGGTCTGATGATCCCGAACACCTCCGAAAATAAAATTCTATTCTTCTACTTGCTATTTTTCATGAATGTAGAACGATGTTCCAGCTATAGCTGGGGTGATACGACTCTTGCTTGCTTGTACCACGATTTATGTGAAGTTGCCCTTGCTAGGAGGAGCGATGTCGGGGGAGCTTGTACTTTGTTACAGTTGTGGGCTTGGGAGAGAATCCCAAATGTTAAACCGAAGATGCTAAATCTCATGCATATAGACTACACACCTTGTGCAATCGCATAAATTGTTCACTAATTAATTTTTTAAGCATAATTTTCATTAATTTCCGTGTTATTCGCTGATAATTTAATTTTTTTAGATGGAGTGGTCCGGCGTCATATATAAAAGCACCCGAGCATTGCATTGAAAATTTCAGAGATCAGTTCTCCAAAATGCACGCCAACCAAGTAATTTCTGTAACCTAAATTGTTTTTTGTTTGCTGTTTTGATTTAATTTGTTTTGACTAAATTTGTTTCTTATGTAGTTTATTTGGAGGCCACAACGAGTGTTGCGATAATTTGAGATTGTCCAACCGTATATCCCGCTCCTCAACTGGTTCCACGGTACTGATTTTGTGAAACGGGATCCTCATGGTAAATCTAGCCGAATTGGGTTGAGTACCACGCCAATCATATGCAGGAGTGAGACAATAGGCACAATTTGGTGTGGACTGATCTGGAGTACTCAAATGAGTCTATTGCAACTGATGAATATATAGATTGGTATGCCAAATAACTGTGGTGTACTTAACTAACCTGACGTGCATGCTCAAGTAGGCTTCCATGAAACGACATCTTCTCATAGCTTCGCGGTATATTGAAACAACTATTAATTATTTAAATTCATGTGATGAAATGTAATTAGCTTTGAAAATTGTAGGTGGAGACGCTTCAAAAAATACGTCACTTTCTAAGTGTGCAGAATATGACAGGATGACTAGATTTGTTCACAATTTCGAGGATGGTTGAAGATGGTCTGCGGATATCTGGGGAGGCTGAGATGATGGACTACCGTCCTTCACAACGCTCTGAGCTGGACATTGACATGCCCGTGAAGCAAAAAGGGAAACGACGTGGAAAGAAGAAAACTGCTTGTGGAGAGTCGTCATCTTCAAGAATAGATGCTCATTTGGTAGATGATTCCGATGAAGATTTTGTGCCTTCACCTCCACCTAGATCTGCAGTTCGAGGTCGTCATTTTATCAGCCACACTGGTGGTATAGGTGAAGTTATTGGTCTCAGTGATCTCCACAATTCTCCACCTCAGTCTTCTATGCGAGATGACTTTTTTGGGGTGGATTTAGATAATGTTGTTGTTCAAGATACTCCTCCCTCTAGACTCCCTACTTCCAGAATCGGGAAGGGGATTCGTGGCCTGTTTATGTGGAGAAGGCGAGACGATTGAACTAAACTACATTTATTTTTATTTGTTTATTGAGTTGAACTTCGTGTTTGTGAACCTTGTAATCTTTATATTTAATAATTTTACAACTCTTCTTTCTATTCTTATTTATATTTTCAAAGTGAGAACGATTGCAATATTTTGAATAAGCATTGTAATAAGCAGGATTGGGTAGAAACGATTGGCTGAAACTTAACAAATATTCTGACTAAAAACGCCAATGTGGTTGGCGTTTTTAGCAAAAACGCCAGTCACGTTAGCGTTTTACTCTTTGATGTTTAAGGGTGTTTCTACACAACGCAATATAACCATTCTGTATTGACTCGCCAATGTGGTTGGCATTTTTATGAAACACGCCAACTTGGTTGGCATTTTTAGGAAAAAACTTTGAATGACCACTCTCATCCACCATATACAAGCTCAATAGCTGTCCTCCGAGCATACCATGCTTTCTTGTAACTAATTTAACATGAAATCTATTTTCAATATCCGGCACAATAGCTTTTACCTTGTAGGCATTATCGTTTTCTATCTGATGTCGAACACTCAATGATATCATGGACGACGAAAGATTAGCGTGCCCATTATAATTATGATCCCCCATACAAGTATGAGCAGTGCTAAACACTCTAATTTTCCAGTGTTCATCATGCTTTCTCAGTGTTGATCGACACTCCCACAAACATTTCGGTAATGACTTATCTTCCGGATTTCCTTGTGGCCACTTACAAACTGCATGCCATCTCTTTCCTTTACTTTCAACAACTGTACAGTTGTCTTCAATTCCAACTTCGTTTTAAATTTAGTATGCAAACCGACATTGCTAGGATCTTTTTCACTCCAATAATGCACACTGGGATCAGCAGCCTCAAAGTTCTTTGGATCAAAACTATCATATGTACCTGGTAAGGTGCGAAAATAGTTCATTCCACGCTGTGGGAACTGTGGAACTACTCTTCCTCCAACTGCTCTTCCGCCAACTGTTGTTTCTCCAACCACTGCTTCTCCAACCACTGTTTGGAATGGATGGTCTTGAATCAACAAATTGTTCATCATCAGACGGATCACCATCTGAGTCTGTACTAACAATGTTTACATCTTCAGAATCATAAGGTGATTGTGGATCAAGAAAGTCGGGTTTATTAGGACCTATAATGTCATCAACCACATGACAATTGTCACTGTCCCCTAAACGCACACCTCCAACATCAAAATCTTGTGTTGCAGCGAAACTTGGTTCTTAGGCTCTCGTAGACGTACCAACATAATGAATCCTTTTGAAAAATGAGGATCATATGAAATAACTGCTTCGGGAATTATCTTTCCACCCCAATATAAATTGACACACCACGTCATACTATCTGCAATAATGTAAAACACAAATAAATATGTATTATTTTTTCATTCATCATTATGTAGAGTGAGCCAAAAATTGGTGAGAAATTAGATATTAATTACATCAAATATAGACTATCATAACAATCCATCAAATATTGGTAAAAAATTGGATATACTACAATATATAATATCATAACAATCAATCAAATATTTCTATTAATTACACTACAATATATACTATCATAATAATTTATCAAATATTGGTCAAAATTTAGATATACTAACCGAATAGGAATACTAATGTTTGGAAAAATGAGCCAAAATCGAAAACTTCACGCTCAAATCGCCGATTGCGTCGACCCGAGCAAGGGTTTCCTTAAGGTTTTTCGCATTTTGGGAGGGTTTTCGCATTTGGGGAGGGAAAGTGATTAGGGTTCGCGATTTTGGGAGATATTGGACAGATATCTGGTTCAACGGTAACACGCCGACCAGGTTGGCGTTTAATCTTAAAACGGCAACGTAGATGACGTTTTTTAATTAAACATGCCAACTAAGTGGGCGTGATATAGTGTTAAACACACCGACGTAGATGGCGTTTTTTATTAAACAAGCCAACCAAGTGAGCGTGTTACGATAAATACTGTATATGCATAAAATAAAATGAAATTGTAAAACGCTAACACGGTTGGCGTTTTTTACTTAATAACACGCCAATGTGGGTGGCGTTTTTCCCATAGAAGGAAGAAATAACAAAATAGGTACATTTTCGTTATTATAGTAGTAGAGTGCCCCACAGATCCGATTTTCTTTGTACATGACTATGATCAACTTCGTTTATCTATTTATTTTGTAGATACACCACACCAATCTCCAATATACACACAAAACTCATATTTGGAGTAACTATCTTGAGACATTATATGTTGACAATAAAATGTACACATAGATTTGATAAGAAAATGAAAACTCATATTTGGAGTAACTATCTTGAGACATTATATGTTGACAATAAAATGTACACATAGATTTGATAAGAAAATGACTAGTCCCATATCATTACAACAGATATTACTGCGACTCCTAGTAAGACAGCTAAAAACTTGAAGAAGGGAGTATCAAAGTAGCACTTATTCTGAGGTTTGAAGCCCTTGGCTATCAAATGGTTGATGGCTACATAAACGAAAACTCCACAGGCGATGCCCATTGAGATGGCGTAGGTCCAGTCAGCACCGCGGCCTTGGCTGGTGGCATCAAGGGCGATGCCTATTCCGACCCCCACCGGGCTTGAGATTGCAAAGGCGAAGGAGTATGCCACGGTTGCTAGAAACGGCCTCTTTGGTATCATCCTCAGTAGTGCAATCCCCATTGCAACTGCAGCGAAGATCTTGTGGAGTGAAATCGTCCACAGATTTCTCCAAGCGTCTGCTTTCGTATCTGAGTAGCTTTTTAAGTAGTTAGTCATCAAGTTTAACACCAGATGTAACACATCAAAATCAGCAACAATAATTGATTTCATGATTATGTTAAAAGATATATGGACTAGATTATGATACCGGGTTTTAATTAATTATATATAGCAAACTTTAATTATAAATGCAAGTTCATGGATCTGGTAGTTCATAACATATGGAAGCAATCTTTGTCAGATAAATATAATATGCATGTACAATCGGATATTTCCTAGTTTTTTCTGATTGAACTGTGTTCTGAGGAATTGTTCCTGCATAGCATTGACAACGCACGTGGATACCGAAAATAGTGTATTCACTAGCAAGATTCGATCAGTAGTAGAAAACAAACTACCCAATACGTAAGTATTTCTCATGGTTGTGTTATATGAACAACGTGCAATATTGATTATGAATCTAGATCTACATTTATGTCCTTTGCGTATCATCAGATGATAGAGTAAAGGTCAATATTGATTCTAAACATATGACCAAAATACGAATTTAGTCCAAAACATTCACTATTAGAAAAACAGGTCCATAAGGGCTAGTTTGGTTTGCCCTTTATGGTTTCTCAAGAAAAGGAATGGCTCTTGTTAGTGATTCCCTTTTCATGGTAGAAGAGAAATATTTCTATTGTTTGATTTGACTTCTATTTTTTCTATAGTTTAAATTAGGAGGGAAAATGTATCTTTCAAAATTTAGGAGATACCTTAACTAATGAAATGAGCACTAATGAGGCGGGCTGGAGACATTTTTGCAGGCCCTCTTGAAAGGGTATTTGACAAACCAAACATGAGAAAAGGTTTGTTTTGGGGCATTTAATACTCCTCCAAACCAAACACCTCTTAACAAATCAAATCCTTGTCGGAGTGGTCATTTTTTTTACGGTCCCGTAAAAAACTAACGGTCAACGCTAATTGCACAATGACATGACCGTTTATTAAAAAGCGAATGTTTTGGACCAAATTCATATTTTAGTAATATGTTTAGGACCAAAATTCGTAATAGCAAATTGGTAATAGTAATGATTCATTTGGTAGGTAATGATTAGTCACCACGTTAACTTAATTGTGCTAAACAGAGAGCCTAATAGTAACAGGAATATAAGAAAAATTACCTGCAACACCAACAGCAATGCCCTCAAAAATGGAGTGAAAGCACAATGCAAGTATAAGAAGAATAGTATCACCAACAGAACTAGTCTTGACAAACACCGGGTGAAGGTGAAGCTCCCCTACCTCCCTGTCGCTGCCGCCTCCTTCGACATCAACTCGAGTCTCCTTCCAGCTGCTGCTGACGAGGTG